>NC_080064.1:62918430-63057718 GCF_949987535.1 Balaenoptera acutorostrata
ACATATATACAATGGAATATTACTCAGCCATAAAAAGGAACGGAATTGGGTCATTTGTAGAGACGTGGATGGACCTAGAGACTGTCATACAGAGTGAAGTTAAGCCAGAAAGAGAAAAACAAATATCGTATATTAACGCATATATGTGGAACCTAGAAAAATGGTACAGATGAACCGGTTTGCAGAGCAGAAATAGAGACACAGATGTAGAGAACAAACGTATGGACACCAAGGGGGAATGTAGTGGGGATAGGGGTGGGGGTAGGATGAATTGGGAGATTGGGATTGATATATATACACTAATATGTATAAAAGAGATAACTAATAAGAACCTGCTATATAAAAAATAAATAAAACAAAACTCAAAAATTCAAAAAAAAAACTGAATGAAAAGACTGAACAGTAGATCAATGTTAGTAATCTGGAAGATTAGTAAATGGAAATTATCTGAGATCACCCATGTTACATAAAGCAAATAGATACAAAGAAACAGCAAAAAATGAAGAGAAAGTTAAGAAACATAAAGGATAGGACGAGATGTCTCAATTCATGTATATTACATATTCCAGAATGTGAGGATAGACTAAGGGAAGGCAATATTGAAATGCTAATGGATGTGAATCATCTAAAATTAATAATTAAACCTTCAGATTGAAGAAGTATAGCCGATCAAAATCTATATTTAAAAAAATCCATGCCAGTATTTTGTTGAAGATTTTTGCCTCTATGTTCTCCAGTAATATTGGCCTGTAAGTTTTTGTGTGTGTGATATCTCTGTCTGGTTTTGGTATCAGGCTGACTGTGGCTTCACAGAATGAGTTTGCAAGTGTTCCACCCTCGGCAATTTTTTGGAAGAGTTTGAGAAGGATGGGTGTTAGCTTTTCTCTAAATGTTTGATAGAATTCACCTGTGAAGCCATCTGGTCTTGGACTTTGTTAGAAGATTGTTAATCACAGTTTCAACTTCATTACTTATGATTGGTCATTTGATGTTTTCTATTTCCTCTTGGTTCAGTCTTGGAAGGTTGTACTATTCTAAGAATTTGTCCATTTCTTCCAGGTTGTCCATTTTATTGGCATATAGTTGCTTGTAGTAGTCTCTTATGATTCTTTGTATTTCTGTGGTGTCAATTGTAAATTCTCCTTTTTCATTTCTAATTTTATTGATTTCAGTCCTCTCCCTTTTTTTCTTGATGAGTCTGACTAAAGGTTTATCAATTTTGTTTATCTTCTCAAAGAACAAGCTTTCAGTTTTCTTTGTTTCTGTTTCTTTCATTTCTGCTCTGATATTTCTTTCCTTCTACTAACTTTGGGTTTTGTTTGTTCTTCTTTCTCTAGTTGCTATAGGTGTAAGGTTAGGTTGTTTATTTGAGATTTTTCTTGTTTCTTGAGGTAGGATTGTATTGCTATAAACTTCCCTCTTAGAACTGCTTTTGCTGCATCCCATAGGTTTTGGGTTGTCGTGTTCCCTCAACAAAATACTAGCAAACCGAATCCAACAACATATTAAAAGGATCGTACACTATGATCAAGTGGGATTTATCCCAGGGATGCAAGGATTCTTCAATATATGCAAATCAATCACTGTGATACACCATATTAACAAATTGAAGGAGAAAAACCATATGATCTCCTCAATAGATACAGAAAATGCTTTTGACAAAATTCAACACCTATTTGTGATTAATAACTCTCCAGAAAATGGGCATAGAAGGAACCTACCTCAATGTAATAAAGGACATATATGACAAACCCACAGCAAAGATTATTCTCAATGGTGAAAAACTGAAACCATTTCCACTAAGATCAGGAACAAAATTAGGGTGTCCACTCTCACTACTATTATTCAACATGGTTTTGGAAGTCCTAGCCACGGCAATCAGAGAAGAAAAAGTAATAAAAGGAATCCAAATTGGAAAAGAAGAAGTAAAACTGTCACTGCTTGCAGATGACATGATATTATAATTGGGAAATCCTAAAGATGCTACCAGAAAACTACTAGAGTTAATCAATGAATTTAGTAAAGTTGCAGGATACAAAAGTAATATGCAGAAATCTCTTGCACTCTGATATACTAACAATCAGAGATCAGAAAGAGAAATTAGGAAACAATCTCATTTACCATTGCAACAAAAAGAATAAAATACCTAGGAATAAATCTACCTAAGGAAGCAAAAGATCTGTATGCAGAAAACTATAAGATACTGATGAAAGAAGTCAAAGATGACACAAACAGATGGAGAGATATACCATGTTCTTGGATTGGAAGAATCAATATTGTGAAAATGATTACACTACCCAAAGCAATCCACAGATTCAATGCAATCCCTATCAAATTACCAAGGGCATTTTTCACAGAACTAGAACAAAAAATTTTACAATTTGTATGGAAACACAGAAGACCCCAAATAGCCAAAGCAATCTTGAGTATGAAAAATGGAGCTCAAGGAATCAGGCTCCCTGACTTCAGACTATACTACAAAGCTACAGTAATCAAGACCATATGGTACTGGCATAAAAATAGAAATATAGGTCAATGGAACAGGATAGAAAGCCCAGAGATAAACCCACACACCTATGGTCACCTAATCTATGATGAAGGAGGCAAGAATATACAATGGAGAAAAGACAGCCTCCTCAAGAAGTGGTGCTGGGAAAACTGTACCGCTACATGTAAAAGAATGGAATTAGAACACTCCTTAACACCATACACAAAAATAAACTCAAAATGGATTAAAGACCTAAACATAAGGCCAGACACTATAAAACTCTTAGATGAAAACATAGGCAGAACACTCTTTGACATAAATCACAGCAAGATCTTTTTTGACCCACCTCCTAGAATAATGAAAATAAAAACAAAAATAGACAAATGGGACCTAATTAAATTCAAAAGGTTTTGCACAGCAAAGGAAACCATAAACAAGATGAAAAGACAACCCCCAGAATGGGAGAAAATATTTGCAAATAAAGCAAATTACAAAGTATTAATCTCCAAAATATACAAGCAGTTCATGCAGCTCAATATCAAAAAAACAAACAACCCTATCCAAAAATGGGTGGAAGACCTAAATAGACATTTTTCCAAAGAAGATACCCAGATTGCCAACAAACACATGAAGGGATGCTCACCATTACTAATAATTAGAGAAATACAAATCAAAACTACAATGAGGTACCACCTCACACCAGTCAGAATGGCCATCTTCAAAAAATCTGCAAACAATAAATGCTGGAGACGGTGTGGAGAAAAGGGAACCCTCTTGCACTGTTGGTGGGAATGTAAATTGATACAGTCACTACAGAGAACAGTATGGAGGTTCTTTAAAAAACTAAAAATAGAACTACCATATGACCCAACAATCCCACTACTGGGTATGTACCCTGAGAAAACCATAATTCAAAAAGAGTCATGTACCATGATGTTCATTGCAGCTCTATTTACAATAGCGAGGACATGGAAGCAACCTAAATGTCCATCAACAGATGAATGGATAAAGAAGATGTGGTACAGATATACAATGGAATATTACTCAGCCATTAAAAGGAATGAAACTGGGTCATTTGTACAGATGTGTGGACCTAGAAATGTCATACAGAGCGAAGTAAGTCAGAAAGAGAAAAACAAATATCCTACACTAACACATATACGTAGAATCTAGAAAAATGGTAAAGATGATCTTATTTGTAAAGCAGAAATAGAGACACAGAAATAGAGAATAAATGTACGGATACCAAGGAGGAAAGGAGGAGTGGGAGGAATTGGGAGATTGGGATTGACACATATACACTGTTGATACTATGTATAAAATAGACATCTAATGAGAACATACTGTATAGCACAGGGACCTCTACTTAATGTAATGTGGTGGCCTAAATGGGAAGGAAATCCAAAAAAAGGGGATATATGTATATGTATAAGTGATTCATTTTGCTGTACAGTAGAAATACAACATTGTAAAGCAACTATACTCCAATAAAAACTAGTTTTAAAAAATCCATGCCTATACAGTATCTACTCCAAAAATATCAGAACACCAAAGACACAGACAAAGAAAAATCAGAGTACATACAGAGGAACAACAATTAGATTAGCAGGTGACTTTTAACCGACAACATTAATAAACAATATAATATGATACAATTTGCAAGTTGCTTAAGGAAAATATCTATGACCCTTGAATTCTAGACCCATCTGAACTATCCCTGAAGAGTCAGGGCAAAATGAAGACGTTTTCTGATAAAATAGAATGTTCTTTGTATAGTCTTGCTGAATGTACAAAGGATGGACAAGGAAGGAATAAACATAATTCAGGAGAAGGGAGTAGTGTGAAAAAATCAACAGTAAGCATAGAAATTAATATGTTCTTGGTAAATCTCAATATGCACAGCAACAATTTCCATAGTGGATTAAAACTATATAGAATTAAGACAAAGTAGAATAACATCAAAGGTTTCATGTGAGGCAAATCAGTATTCAAGCATTCTGAATCCTGTTATGTTTAGGTGGAGGGTAAAGCTACTAAAAACTTTTGTATATTGTCAAGTTGAAAATATTTGTTAAAATAAGACCAGAAATATGCACAATTTAAAAGTGGTATCATGGGAAAAGGAATCATTAGACCGAAGGCATAACAACAACAACAATTCTAAAAAAAGGAAGGAAGAAATGAAGGGAGGGAGAATGGAAGGAATAATGAAAAATATCCTGGAAAATATATTCATACAATACTATAAAAAAGATAACATTAAAGAACTAGAGCATTATTTTAAACATGAATAAGTCACCAAAACGGCATGTTAGTGGAAAAAAAGCAAATGGCCAAAATACAGCTAATGTATGGTACAATTTATGTATTTTTTAAAAGTACATTAAACAGTTATTATTATATATAATATAAAAACATAGGAGGCACAGATGCATGCCAACTTCAGGTTGCTTATGAAATAACTCAAGGTTAGGAGAAAAGGAAATTAGATGGAGGGAAAGATTCCTAGTTTTATTTATAATATTTTATTCTTTATAATTTTCTTGCTGTAATAATATATTATTCCTATAAAAACAAAGAATACAAAATAAGTATTGCAAAGTGTCAGCAGTTGTTAAATCTATTTGGTGGGTACAGTGTTACATTATTCTTTATACTTTTCTTTATTCTTCATTTATTTTTAATCATAAAAATATTTTAATCTGAGGTAGTAGAGCTTAAATGTTACAAAAGTTTCAAAAGTAATCATAGAAGAAGTTATAAAACAGGAGTATTTACTTCCTTAGACCATATCTCTGTTATATATTGCAAGTAATCTCAATTAAATTATTTCTTCTCTTTTTCCCATACCTCTTTTGACAATAACTAGGTTTGGACTAAAATTTTCACTAACCTGTTTTGGATGTTTAGTGCTGGTAACTAAGCTGATCTTACATTTTCCTTTGTTCTTGGAGTCCAGCCAATAGCTAAGTTTACCACCTCATTGTTGCTTGCTTGTCTCTAGAAGCATCACATGATTAAACTGTATCCAATAATCAAAGATTAAATGGTCAAATAATTGTGAGAGAGACCTCTAGTTGTGAAAAACTGAACCACATAGAGAAACTGGTTGTGAAGGAAGGATTTGGTTTCTGAATCCATGTCATCCTATCAATTCCCCAGCCTCAGTTTCTTCTTTTGGCTGTACTCTGAGCTTCAAATGGCTTAAGACAACTGTATATTTATTGAAAAAAAATAAGAGAGAATCATTGAGAAACACATTTATTGTCTTTATTGAGATACTAAAAATTTTTCATTTACTGAAAAATTTCCCATATTTTATTTATTTTTATTTATTTATTTTTTAAAAAAAAATTTATTTATTTGGCTGCGCCGGGCCTTAGTTGCAGCATGTGGGATCTTTCGTTGCCACGTGTGAATTCTTAGTTGTGGCATGTGAGATCTAGTTTCCTGACCAGGGATCGAACCCGGGCTCCCTGCACTGGGCGCACAGAGGCTTAGGCACTGGACCACCAGGGAAGTCCCCATATATTTTATTTTAAAAGTATATTTTTACTAAAAAATAATACATTTCCTCTTGTTTAAGTGATAGATGGTTGGAATTGTTAATTTTGTTTTCATGAAATTCACATCTAATCTGTAGTAAAAGGAATCAGTTCAATAGTAAGATAATACTAGAAATGAGTTGGAATTGGGCAGACTTACGTTTTGGGGCAAAGCTCTACCTTGTTTCCAAAAAGACATTTATATTTTTAGTAATTTATTTTTAGAGACAGTCTATAATACATGTATATTTACTACAGGGAATTTAGTTTTATACCAAGTAATATGAGCAATATAAAAACTGCTTTTCCTTAGACAGTTGTTTTCCATATAAATTATAAATTTTCTTTCATGTAAACTAAAATTAATTCTGTTAAATTTTTGTAAAGAAATAATGCAGTCAGTTCTCTGTATGCAATGCAATAGATACAATATAATAACCAATTAATTCCGGGGCATCATCAATTAGACATGACATATTATTAATAACTAATATAGTTAGAATAGGAAGAAAATTTTCACCTTGTCATTCTTTCAGTATAATTTTATAAGAGAGATATATTTATATTTGAATGGGAGTTACAGTTGTTAATTTTTTTCAATAAAGTTATCTTGAACACCTAATATGTGCCAGATAATTTTCTGTTTTATATGGGTATAAAGATTAAAGATGTAGACCCAACAATTACATACACCAAAATTATATGAATGCCATGTAATGTAATAAGTCCTAACACAGAAGTATGCACAAAGTGCTTGGGAGCATATTAAGTTAAGAATAGTATGTTAGAAAGGATAAGGAGAGAGACACTCCAAGGAAAGAGACTCATGTGTGTAATTCATATGTGATGCATATGGTGGATTCAGGAAACTAGTTCAGTAGTATAGAAACACATGACATGAGTACCAAAGATAGAACTGGAAACATACGGACAAATCCAAGGAGATGGCTTATTTATGAAATAAACAAGTTTCTGTAAATGTCATTTCCAAGGAATTATAAAAATATAAATGATACATTTTATCCAGATTTTCTAGTATTGACATGACATGAATTTATATCAGGGCATTAGATTAAAAGATATAAAAAATATCATACATTCAATAAATAGAATTATCCATTCATCCTTACTGTATGTATTATCTTGAACTTATTTGGAAGTTGGTTATTAAAATTTGAATAATTTATTCTTATTAAAATACTCTTCAATCAATGAAATTGCTACTAAATTTATTGGGAGCCTTTATTAAACTTTAACAAATCAATGACAATATTGGGCAAAGGGTGACAGCTTAATTAAAACAATATTTTTTTCTAGGATTTGATTAGTGGAACTCTTTGTTTAAATGATGGCAACTATACCTCTTTGACAAAATCTACAGGCTCTCAATAAACAGTTTTTTAAAAATAAACCTGGAAACATACACATTCCCTCGGGCTGAATTGCCACAAAAGAAGGGCTTTTCTTAAATGCACTGTGTCCCTTGGTTTATGGCTGTCTAGCATGGTATGGGTTTAGCAAAAGTAAATCTCCATAACAGCTAGTCAAATAATGACACTTAATAGAAGTTTTACGCAGTGCTATCAAGGTAATAATTAACAATTTATAGCAAAAAGAAAAAGCATGATAATAAAAAAGTCAGAAGCTAATAAAGAAAAGGAATGAAGTAACTGCATGAACACTGTACCCATGCAATCATCATAATTAAATTGATAGTGTAACCGTCCCTTTAACAAAGCAACTCTGTATCAGAGAATCAAACAGCAGAAACAGCAAAGGACCCATAGTTCATCATTCATTCTACTTCACCAAACTCCAACTCCATGCCCTCCTGACCACGGTGGTAATTGATACTTAGATTTTATAATTTAATGCTTTGTTAGGGAGGTTCCCCTCTGTCAAAGTGTGATTTTTAAAAAAATTTCCTACTAAGCAAAAGGTAATTCTGAATCATTATCAGAGACACGCGGAAATAGAGATTCATGGATATGAAAAATGTAAGACTGACCTTCAGCATAAGTAACCCAGTTTTCATCTATTGAATATAACTTTAGGACACAATGAAGTTCATGCTACCAAACATTTGGCCCACAGTATGCTATGATGTGGATGATTCAACATAAAAGACAGAGTTTCCCACTACCAGAGCCACTTTAGTTGGGCAATAAGATAGGTCAATTACTAATCACAATAGTCTGATTAATTGATTAATAGAGATAGATTGGGGAGCTAGAGAGAGAGAGAGAGAAATGGAGAGAGTACATATCACTTCATGGTTTTAAAATACTTTCATATGCTTTGTCTCATTTAAAACAATAATCAATTTGTTGAATATCTATTATTTTCCAGGGAACCTTAAATACACAGTCTCATTTAATTCTAACTGTGTCAGTGATTCAAATACTAAATCTGGCTTAAATGTGTCTTTTTTTTTAGTTCCTAGTCCAATCATCTTTATATGAAGCCATATCGCTTTAGCTAAAATGCATGATACCTAGAAAGAAGGAGAAGATCCAAGATCTCCTTTTAGAACATTTCTCACTAGCACATTTCAATTAATTTCATTATCTGATGAGTGATTCATAATCTTTGAATGTGCGTGCATGTGTGTGTGAGTGTGTGTGTGGCAACTGTGTGTTGCAAGCAAGCAGAAATAGTAACTGAGGGATGTCAGAGAGCACTGGCAATTGGAGAATGAATGGGTGACAAGTGATGGAGATGGCTGGTGGGGTTAGACTCAGTGGAGACAGGGATTATGTTTGTCATTTGTTGTGTTGTTTTATTTCCGCATCTGGTACAGTGACTGGAGAGTGAGTGCTTCATAAATATGTATTTCATGATTGATAGAGAATCATAATGAAGGTCACCACATTAATCAAATTTCACAAATTTTTCTCTTCCTGCACCATATGGAATGAGACTTCACATATAACATTGTGTTTTGTTTTGATTTTGTTTAGCCTTTAATAATAAATAACTAATTATCTTTATGTACCTTAGCTCTTCCTCACTCTTCAGGTAATCAAACTCAGGAAACTAACACGTAGGAGGTAGTTAGTGAATGAGATAGTAAAAAGTACATCAACAAACACAATCTGAATAACATGCGTGATGAAATATTAAAATACCTCTCATTATTTGGAAATAAATACTTCCTCATCATCTATTAGGTAATGGCAGAGGGAACCACAAATTGACTGAGAAGTAAAATGATGGAAATCATCATTCACCCATGATCATGACCATTTATTTATAAAAGTCTTTTCAGAGAGGCAGTATTCCAATTGGTTAAGATCACAGACTCCAGAGCCACATTGTGTGGATTCATAACCCACCTCCAAAACTTGTTGTGTAATGTGTGAAAATTTATTAATTTCTATGTGCCTACCTTTCTCTAGTGTACAATGGGGATTACAATAGTGTTGATCTTATAGGATATAGTGAGGATTAAATTATTATTACGCAGGATTTATGTTCAGCCAAATAAATAAATGCTTAGTCACACCACATAAAAGATAAGGTAACATATATCCAAAAAGTTCAAAGTATACGGAGTTCCACTTGTGGAGCTATTAATCTGCAAGTGGCAAGCAAGAAGCTTTAAACAATTGAAATTAATTAACAAAAAATATAAAGCTCTTTATGGATCAACATTGTTGTGAATCTTACTACATTCTTCTGATTTTTGGAAATTTTTAGTGACATGTAGATTTTAGCCTAAACAGTCCGCACACTCAAATTCAGCTCATTCCTTTCCCAAGAGAATGTTTGGACTGAACTTTCCCTCCAGTCCCCTTCCAGCTCTCTTCTTTTTTTGGGTTTTCTCTGATCTGAACCAGCAGGAGCTGTTAGCCAGAGGTCCTCACCGTTCCTCATGTTCGCTTGCTGTTTTCTTTTTTTCATGGGTACGGTGTTTTCCCCAAGGAGCTCCCCTCCTAAGCCCAGTGGAAACCATGGCCGAGTTTTCTGGAGGCCACATGCCCTCACGCACTTCCCAATAGACACTCTGGATATTTCCCATGCTCACAGTCAATAAAACACAAACATCAAGATAGAAGATAACATAGTATTTAATAATTTTGAAACAAAAGTGAAAATGAAAAAAAAAAAAAACAGCTACAGCAGCTTCTACTGTCTTTACTCTTAGGTTTTTCAAGCTATTAATGAAATGAATTATCTTCATCTCATGTGTAAATGTCCGTAAAATTTCATAGTTTTAAAAATGTGTTTAAGTTTACTCATTCATTAATTCAGTAGATATGCATAGAAAGCTTATTATATGCCTGTAATACAGAAGACATTCTGTGAGGATTTGCTGAATATTCTTTGCAAGACTTTCTATCAGCTCTGCTAGACAATAATACAATGAGAATATATGTTGTCATGCCATCACTCTTTATGATAAAGGGGTAGTGGCTTGGTGATGTGTAAAATCAAGAAGTAAATAAAGGTAAACTACATTTAACTATATTAATCTAGTGATGAGCATTCAGACAGCTAGATGGAATATATATACATATATTTTTCCCTTGAAACCAAAGAAGGAACTTTTATAAAGTTTTGATGGAAATGTGAAAAGCTGTACAAATCCCATCTAAGTCAATCTGCTAAATATTGGGGGCAAAAATGTTCTGATTAAAATACTGAAATAAAAGCTTCCTTCTCTCTGTTTTTTTTTTGTTTGTTTTTTTAATATTAACACCTACCTCCCAACAAGGAAGCCCAAAATCGGATGGTATAACTGGTGAACTATATCAAACATATAAAGAATTAACACTAATACTCAAAATGTCCCCCCAAAATGGAAAAGTAGGGAACACTTCACAACTCATTTTGCGAAGCCAGAATTACCCTGACACCAAACCCAGACAAAGACAACAAAGACACCACAAAAGAAGAAAACTAAAGGCCCAAATCTCTGATGAGCATAAATGTAAAAATCCTCAACAATATACTAGCAAAATATACAAACAGCTCATACAACTCAATACCATAAAAACAAACAACCTAATCAAGAAAGGGGCAGATCTAAATAGACATTTTTCCAAGAAGCCATACAGATGGCCAACAGGCACAAGAAAAGATGTTCTGCATCGCTAATTGTTAGAGAAATGCAAATTGAAATGAAAATGAGGTATCACCTCACACCAGTCAGAATGGCCATCAGCAGTGGATTCAACCAACGGCTAATGTATAGCATGGTGGTATTACTATGGAAAAAAATCCACATGTAGGTGAATCTGCACAGTTCAAATCTGTGTAGTTTAAGGGGCAACTCTAGTTTATTGTTTTTCTGATTAACTTTTTGTAGGATTTCCATCTCATGATTAAATAGCTACTTTTTCTGATTTACAAAAGAATATCCTTTAAGGCAGTCATTTTTCTACCCAATAGTGAAAATATTTAAAATAATTATGAAAAACAATAGAAAAATCTTGTTCTAGGTATACATTTTATTTAATATTGATAGTGTTTTAGTATTCAATTATATTGTGAATTGAAGTCATTCTGGTTTTATTTCAAGAAAATGTACTGACAACAAAGGAAATGGTTTTAAATGTACATATTCATTAATTTAGTACTTTTCATTGGGGAAGGACCTGTCAGAATGACTTGGGACTTTCTCGATGCCCTTTCCTCTTTTGATGGCGAAGTGCTGTATCCCTCAGGTTTTGGCATAGAATCTTTTTTAAAAGGAAAATCTGCTTAAAGTGAACAGGATTCAGAAAAATAAGCGCATAATCAATACTGAGTTGAATGTTCCAAACATACATGAACTTTCTACTCACTCTAAATTATGCAAACCTTATATGACTTGCATGCAATCCAAATTCTATCTCATTCATTCATTCATTCATTCATTTTTCTTAAAAATATATGATTGAATAGCTAGTAATGTGCTAGGCTATGGGGCTCCATATGGGGATACAATGGTGAGTGAAAGGACATAGTTAGTTAATATTATCTTATATTTTTAATATTTGCATTTGACATATTTAGCACTAATGTAGAAAGAATATAATCACATAACTATAAGAAATCTTGTTAAAAATAGGTGAGTAATGAATCATATATATGCATATAAACTATAATTACTATGGTACAGGAATTGGAAATTCAGCACATAGAATTTATTTGTACATGGAGCACAAACTTTTATAATCAGATATCCACGTATTTCACATGTGAAAGAAGCAAAGCAAAAACATTTTAGAGTCTAAACAAAGTTGGTACTACTTAATAGTCCACTATTTATAAACGAACTGCATAAACTTGAATACCTTTCCACAGACAGTTTCTCAACTCTGATAATATACACATTTCAGAGATGAGAAGATCATTGAAGAGGGGTTTGTTGATCTCTTCACTTTACAAGGGACGCATCTGTCTGTTTTTGAAATATCTTGTTTCTCTGACTTCTCCCCTATACCCCTCAGAACCAATACCATATGATTTCTTTATAATTTTTATTACCTTAGAAAATTACAAGGCAAGACTTGATCCTGGTCCTTCATTCAAATCTAGATATGCAGCTCAACACCCAGGCTTTGACTGTCTTACTATAATTTGTATATATTATTTATATGCTTTTAAAATGAACTCTTGATAAAAGCATGTCAGAGTCATACAGTTGTCAGTTATACCAAAAAACCATATGGAAGACATTGTAATTCACAATAGTGAATCTGGAGTTTTATAGAGAGTGAGTAAAAAATGTCTGTTTATGTGGGATAAGATAATACTAATATTTATCAAGAGTTCTGAAGAGTAAGTAGAAAGACATACTCAAAAAAGGGCATCCTCAGAGTCAACTTCTTAAAATTTATATTGTGTGTGTTCCTCTGACTTCATTAAGGTATGCCTATGTAGTTTTATTTTTATTCCAGGTACAGTAATCATTGAGAGTTCATTTCAAGTGAATCGAGTTGTTGAACAGCATTTTTGTTAGCTGTGAATGCGAAACATAATAGTAGAAAATAGAATTTTCAAGGTGGTGTGAAACAGAGAAAAAAACCAGTTTTTTTCGGGTCACTGAAGCAGCTATGTGCAAACCTGAAGTTGACAGGTGAGTGTACATACATCATGCTTTTCTAAAGTATATGTTGTTTTGGTGTGCTCTATGAAGTAGGGTATTTTGGTATTAAGTTTTGCTGGGCTAGGCTGATAAAAATTGCTTTTTTCCCTCTCCATAGATAAGTGGGCATTTGGTGGTACAAGGCCCATCTCACAAGACATCAATATCCTAGAAAAATTTTGTTTTAACTTTGTGTTTTTCTGTGTGATCCCCTTCCAATATTTATTCTCGCCTTCATTATTTTCCTTTTTTTCCCTTATTCAGTATTATCATAAAACAACACTCCTAAATATCACTGTTTCTTCTTTTAAAGTAATTTTTCCTTGGTAATTGTCACTCCAATTGGGCCTTCTGTTTACTAATTCCACCCACTTTTCATACCTAATTTTATTTTCTACTCACATATGAAGAGTTTTATCTGCTATGGCTTGTATTATCATTCTGGAATGGAATTACTTTCATCTTTCTTTGAAAATTGAAGGACATTATTCAGAATTCTCCAATTTTCTATTTTTTCTAGATGCTGTGTGATTTTATCATTTCTTTTTTCTGTTTACTGTGGTGGTAGGAAGTGGGGTGAGATGTCTTCACAAAACTACATTTTAATTCATGGCAGAGCAAATTTTTTTTAATTAATTAATTAATTTATTTTTGGCTGTGTTGGGTCTTCGTTTCTGTGCGAGGGCTTTCTCTAGTTGTGGCAAGCAGGGGCCACTCTTCATCGCGGTGCGCGGGCCTCTCACTATCACGGCCTCTCTTGTTGCGGAGCACAGGCTTCAGGAGCGCAGGCTCAGTAATTGTGGCTCACGGGCCCAGGTGCCCCGTGGCATGTGGGATCTTCCCAGACCAGGGCTCGAGCCCGTGTCCCCTGCATTGGCAGGCGGACTCTTAACCACTGCACCACCAGGGAAGGCCCATGGCAGAGCACATTTTTGCACAGTGTCAATAGCAATGCTATACTGTAAAGCTGTTTTAATCTGCCATTTTAACACTAGTGGGTAGGTGGCATATGTGAACATAGCAGATGTCATTTGTGTGCATTCACAGAATTCAGAAACTGCATTTATAAGTAGAATGTTTTGCAGATTCGGGGAAAAGAGGGATTTCCTACTATATGATGATGTGTAATTTCTTTCAAATCCACAGGGACTCATTATACTCTCTTCATTGACCTATACTTCTAATTAATTCACTTTGGTTATGGCTGGCTTAGCTAATCTCACTTACTATTAGAAACAGCACAATGTGTGCGTGTGTATTTTATGTATATGTTTGTATTTGTATGCATAATGCATAATTTTATTTTAAAATTGCATAGTTAGAAATATAAAAGTTCATAAAAAAGAATCTTCATGGATATAATATTTCCTAAATTATTTATGAAATTTTCTAAAACAAATACAGAAAGTTCCTAAAATCTTCAGGAGTTCTATACCATATGCTACTTATATACTAAATTTAAAATAAACATTGAGAA
Organism: Balaenoptera acutorostrata; assembly: GCF_949987535.1. Lineage (NCBI taxonomy): Eukaryota > Metazoa > Chordata > Mammalia > Artiodactyla > Balaenopteridae > Balaenoptera > Balaenoptera acutorostrata. The sequence goes on from NC_080064.1 coordinate 62,933,016, forward strand.
ATAATATACCTTAACATATAACCTTGTTCAGAAAAAGTGAAACACGTACCAATTAACCCTACCTAAAAGTTAGTATTTTAAATCTACCAATTACTAATATCCTTATATAATACCTATAAGACCAGCTTATAACTTGAATATCAGACTTACATCCAAAAAGCCTGTCACACGTATCTTTGTGTTGTTCTCTTCATGTATCACTACTCCGGATCCTCTCATAATTTGCCTAGTAGCAATTCATTTTTATGGACATTAAAGTCCCAAAGCTGAGTGTCTTAGAGAAGATTCTGCAGAATTCTTCTACCTCTCATTTATTATTCTTTATTATTAATTTGAATCATCACCAGTCTTGACACCTGTCATGAAGCACAAGTCTTTCAAGCTACAAAGGTACTATGAATTTGTAACTGACACTCATTGACTTGAGAAAAAAAGCCACTCATTGCTTCTTTTAAAAAAGAATGTGTAATAAAGGAGGCAAACTGGCTGAATTTCCTCTTAAGAGTGTGAAGTTTAGGAGACTGTGATAGGAATTTTTGCTTCTACAATGAGTAAATGTAACTATTACAAAAATGAACTGAAATACAGTTGAAAAGGTTAATATTTCTAATAACTATTTGATGATTGCCAAACAAAACTAAATGAGTTTACCTAGCACCTTAGCAAATGTCAAAGACAATATATCAAATTTTATTATGCCTATTTCAAATCTTAAATTTTGGAACTGAGGTATTTTTGGTGGTATTTGACTAGCAGTCACTTAGTAAAATGAATGGTTTTGTAACATGGTTGATTAGAGTTTGTGGAAAAGCCTGGACTTCTGCAGCCCTAACTGGCCAGAAACTGTAACAAGTTAAGATTTTTTGATGATTTTTAGGTTTTTAAAATATGCACATTCACATTAACGCTTACACTATAAAATGAGACTCTAAAAGTTGTGCAAACCCAAAATGGTAATTTTAATTATTTTCACATAACTTTCACAATGCCACTCTGCAACTTGAACAACAAAAACATAATAATAACAACACAAAGCTTACATAATCACCATCTTCCTGACTCACTTGCTTTTTTGTTGCTTGGTTTATATCTTGGTCCATTAATAACACTTATGACTCTCTGGCAAGGATTATTTTAAAAAGAGAAAAATAAAACAACAACAACAACAACAAAAACCAGCCAACTAAACAAACTCCTCTTTCAGAAAATACTATTTTAACAAATTCAGAGAAATAATTTGTTGAAATGAAAACAGAAACAACCCCCAAAATAATGATCAAAGGTTTGTACAATGATTCTCCCATTATCTATTATTTAGCGCATAAACACTTGCTTCTGATGGTATATATTTCTTCATTTACTCATTTATTTAATGAATACTCAATTAATATGTATCATATATTAGGTATTATGCTAGCCAGTGACTATATAATGGTTAAAAAAAAAAGGATATTCCCATGAAGGAATTTACAGCTCAAAAGGTTGTTGGACAGATAAATAGGAAATGACAATAGTATATAAAATTATATGTACTCATACACATACATACATACTCACATATGCATAATCCTTGATGGTAAAATATTAAAAACATTCCATAGAGTTAAACACCTTAAATGAGTAAGGACACTTACTATCATTATTACTATGCAAAGTGTACTTGAAGTCGCAGTCAATACCATAAGACAAGAGAAACAAAGGGAAGACATAATAATTATTTAAAAAATTAACAGTATTGCCAACATCTCAGATAATATAGAAAATATTTCTATGACCTCAGAAAAAGTTGATTTATTTCTTTAATAAGACAAAAATCAGGCAAATCATAATTTTATGAATATTACTACTGCACAAGAGTGCCATTATATAATGATAAAAAGGTCAATCCATTCAGAAGATATAATAATCCCCACAATGCATATACCTAATAAAAAAAAGCAAAAATTTTATACACAAGAATTGATAGTACCAGAAGAAAATTTATATAGTAATTACCAAAGCAGGAGATATCAATGTGTTTCTCTCAATATTGATAGGTCGTGTTGGAAAAAAATATAGTATAGATATAAAATATTTAAAGAACACAATTAATAACATATATTTAACAGACATATATGGAGTATATAAAGAATACTCATCCTTCTCAAGCTTATATAAGGCAATTACAAAAATGTCCACATACTAGTACTTAAGTATAGAACTGATCTAAAGAAATGGCAAAGAATTATGTTCTGTGACCACAATCCAATGAACTTTTTAAAAATAAATAACAAAAAATTTTAAAATTATACATTAATTAAAATACACATAAACAATGTATTATCAAAGCATAAATCATAATGGGAATTTTCAAAGACTTAGAATCAAATGATAACAAAAATATTACATCTCATTGTCGAGGAATGCAGTGAAAAATGTACTTAAAGGGACATTCACAGGTTTAAATAAATAGAAGAAAGGCAGACATAAAGAAGCTAGTATCCAACTTAATAAGTGAGAAAACAGAATTGTCTACATAAGCAAAATAGAAGGATGGGCAAAGTGAAGTTGTGAAGAAAAAAATAATGAAATTGGGAACAAATACACAATAGAGCAGATCAATGATGCCACAGGATGGTCTGGAAAAGTGTAAATAGCTTCCCAGATGTGTGGAAAGAGGTAATGTAGTACCTGGGATAGATTTGGGATGAGGGAAGATTGGTGTGTGAATTTGGTTGTTTTCAAATTTTGGCAAGAGGTGAGCATGTGTATATACCAACAAGTATGAAGCAATAAAAAGGGAAAGGTTTAAGACACAGGAGTGAACATTTTAAGGGATGAGGTGTAGTCCCTGGGAATCCAGGAATTTGTTTCAACCAAATTCACTGACACTCAAACCAGGACCCAAATAATTTTTCCTGACCTCGAGTCCACGATTGGCTCATTGTTGTTAAAGTCAGTCCTTCCAGACCCCTTACAGAATTCATTTCTGTCATCAAGGTAACTCAGGAAGCTCTGTTTCCTTAAGATCACAATGGGATTATTTAAATTTCAAGAGCAGAAGCATAACAAATACCCTCCTACTGGGAAAGATCCCAGGAAGGTCCAAACGAAGCAAACACTCACAACATCTGAAAATTTTTTGAGCTGCTTCAAACATCAACAAAATGTTAGAGATTGTGAACGTCATGAAAAAGTTTACTTCGCTCAGAATATGAGTGTGCTGTAATGACATCTTAGAGCCACATCCTAAGATGGTACATAACTTTAGGTTAATGTTTTTTACATATGACTCACAGGGCAAATCTGAGCCCTACTGTTTTGGCAGTTATTATATGTCTACAGGTCACTGAGTACATTAATACATTAATAAATTATCCTTCAGAATGAATGTCAGCATGCCATATTTTAACAGGATAGATGAAAGATGAGACTATTATTAGAGGAATGGCTATGAATAACTCCATTGTTTGGATATAATAATAAACAAAACATAATATATACAATGGTAAATATTAGAGAATAATTCTGCAAATGTGTCCCCTAGGGGAAAAAAAAATACATGATAGAAAAAACAACAATACTTAAATGAAGTTTGTGATTTAAAATTAATTTGTTCTTTTATTATTTTAATTCTACTTTTTCTCCAATCATTTAAAACTGTTTCATAATGTACCAGAAATTCATACATCTCAGTTACGCCATGAGTACTTTCTAATTGTTCTAACCTTTTCATCACTGCTAAAACCACTATGACTCTTATCCCAGTAGTGGTTCCCAGAGCATCTCTCTTTAGTAATAAAAATGTTCACTTCAAATGTTAGCAGTTAAGGGACACTGAAAAATTAACTATCAACTTCTGTGAAAGAAGCCCATCCTTCATAATATTTCCAAATCACAATTTAAGGGAAGAAATGTCATGAACGGACAAATCACGTAACCTAGTGACCTAGTCAATTATCCTGAGAACAATTAGATTTCCATTTTGAAATATTTAACATTTTATCTAGGATAGTATCTCTTTATAGCTTGTCATTTTATCATAATTCAAATTTTTCAAAAATCATATATTAACCCCATTGTGATTCATAAAATATTTGGATATTTTCACCTACTAAGATTATAAATTGAAAATAAAATATTTGTCTTCATTGTCCTTTTATATAAAATACTTTTGAATATATTTGCTAAGCCAGGAATAATCTATTTTACTATTTGCAGAGCCAGTTTAGGCTTTCAAGCTCTTTACAGGCATCATGATGTGTTGAAGTAAGAGCACAGAACTTGGACAGACTCTTTATTTAATCTGAGCCTCAGTTTTCTCATCTGCAAAATGGGAATATTAACAAGTACTTCATAGACACTATATGAGATCACGAAAGTAATGTAACATTGGTGCCTGATACACAGAAAATGTTCAATAGTGAATAAGCTATAAACAGGAAACATCAAACATTAAATTGACAGACAAGATGTAGAAAAAGTGAGGAAGCAGGTATGAATGAAGTGTCACATTTGATTTATCTAAGAAATAGGGAGGCCTGCAGCAAAATTAGGAAATACGCTTTTGATACTTCTCTATTTCACATTTCAGGTCTTCTAGCTATGCCTGGTCATTCTGACATACCTTGGACACTTAACTAAAAAGTGTTCATAGGGACAAAAAAAAAAAACAAAAAACAACTGATTGGGGATACAGGAACTAACACTCATTTACAAATATATTGCAAATACCTGCTTCGTGCCAAGCCTGCAGTGCTAATTGTCATTGACACATACACAGTCCTTGCCTCTATGGATCTTATAACTTTTGTTATATTTTATTCCTGCGAGGTCATTTTCGCATCCTCCCAAAAATAAACCAAGATAACCAAATCAAGCCAAGCCAAACTAAGCAAATCAAAGTAAAGCAAAAGAAACAAACAAAAGGCCTTTGCAGGATGCTCTCTAGGTCTAGGCATAAGGGTGGTCCTTTATGTTTATAAAGGAGTTTCACATATAAGAAAATTATCTGAACTATAACACCTGAAAATAACTGCTACCCCTTTAAGATGTTAACATGAATCTCCTGGGAGAAGGATATTCTATAATAAACGGATGTATTAATATAGGAGTAAATATTTTAGAAACTTTCACAGATGTATTCCAAGTCCACTTGTTTCAGTCATCTTTTATTATGCTTTATACATTATATTTTGATAATATAATATCAGAATAATATAATAATACAATATTATATAATATAATAATATTTATCATATAACAATATAATAATATCAGATCCTCTTGCAAATCTTCAATTTACATAAAAATCACTCTTTAGCACTTAGCACTATTTTGGAGTTTAAGAGTCAAGAAGGGTATCTAGTACCTTTTTTTAAAGGTTTTAAAGGAATTACTCAACATAGGTCTTGAACAAGAAGAAAAACCTTATTTTTGCAAGCAGTAGAAAAAATCATCATCTATTGTAAATAAATTGTTTTATCTTTTAAATGTACTTTGCTAATAAGCAAAATATTCTTCCTTTTCTAAAGTGAGAAATTGACTTTTCTTGATAGCATTGTAGCGTGTCTGTGGCAGATTCCACACACAGGGACTATTTCTTTAATCAATGAAAAAGTTAAATTTTTATTGCTGTTTTTTTGTCATCGCTGTTATTACCGTAGTCTTTTATTTATTTATTTATTTTAACCAAGGCACTACAGTGTTTCTGGGATGGTTCTTGCATTTCATAAATTCTGTCCAATATAAACCAGTTAGCAGCGTTACTAGACTAGAACAAATGGAAGAGAATAAAGTTTCACACAAATGAATAAACACAAATAAACAATGACAAATATTTTCTTCTTCTTATTCTGAACACAAAAATTTTGTTTTACATTGTCTGCTTTTTACAATTTTTTGATAACAAAGAAATTACCTGTACTATATTTGATGTAAAATTTCCTACTCTTTCAGATTACTTGTTCTACTCCAAATAATACAGAGCTCACATGGTTTCTTTCTTTTTTTTAATGTTATATTGGAGATTAGTAGAAATGCTTCACACTTCCAAAATATAAAGACATTTTCATTGATACATCAGTGATAAACATTACGATAAAGATATTTAATATACATTCAATCCCTAATTTCAGCATTTTGAACACTTACTTTTATAACAGTGAGGTACAGATTCTGCATGCTGTGACCCTGAGTATATTTCTTATACACAGATACATGTGTAAGTTTAACTGGGGAGCTCTTTACATTTACAGCTGGGTGCACAATTGTAAAAGCAGTGTGCTTATTATGAAGATGGTATTTGTTAAATTTGAGGAAGGCTAGGTTAAACATTCTATATAATGTGAACATGTCAGCTGAGCTACCATAATGAAGACACTGACAAAAGGAACTTAGTGGGGCCCTATCACAGCCACTGCTTGCTATGAATCCAAGGCCGCACCACTCCATCATGTGGGACTAAGTACGAAGACGGCCAATCATCAATACTGACGTACATGCTATTTGATGCCCTTTGAAGACTTTTCCATTACCCGTACAGGCCAAGAACAGAAGCCAACCTGATAGACAAAGTGATCAGTGCCACATACCTACTTAAGAACACAGCTACACACAATACCCTGTCCAAGAGTACAGAAAATAGCTGTTGTCAGAACGAACATCTGGCATTATTTGCTTGAGCAAATTTCCTGCATTTTCACTGTATGATCCATGGAAGTCCTGGAAGATAGAGTAAAGGCTCCCCAAACCAGAGTATAGGCCTATACAGAAAAAAGCATGTGGAGATTAGCCATGGAAGGGATTAGAAATTCGGAATGGTCCTTCAGTAGCACATATGAAAAGCTCTACGCTAAAGCCACGCATTCTTTGACACCTGAGAGAGAGTGTATGCTGTCATCTGTGAAATACGGGCACTTAAAGTCTTTGAAGTGTTGGCTCAAGGTCAAAAGACATCCTGAGGAAATATTCTATGAATATAATATTCTGTAATATTGGCAGGATGTAAAGTGTCTTAGATGATGTAGTACAGGAAACAGGATATTCTGCGGAAATTGTACCCTTTAGTGGAGCTCTCAAGTGCTGGTGTAGTACTTGCCCAGCTCCTCTATGGGCAGGCCAGGCAGCAGGCCCACTTTCCTACTGGTGTAGGAAGGGCTAGTGCCTGATGATACTTTACTACCTTTTATATGGCATGGTGACTCCACTCCCTCACCAGCTTCTGTATAGCACACTCAACGATCCTTGCTTCTTCTCTTCCCCCTTTCTCTCTTTGCCCCTGCATGATGCATTCACTTCTAAAATTTTGGATTCAATTTTAAATCAGATAGAACTGAAATAGAGCTGTCTCTATGGAAATAAAAATGAAGACTTTTTTCTAGGTCACCACATTCCAGATTGGAAGGCCATTTGTGCAGTAAACTGAGCTATCTTATGAAAATGAATAATAAAAACTGTGATCTACAGTATATATTAGTTGATCAAGTTTCCCATAATCATTACTTTGGTTGAGTTTAAAAATATAATGACCAGAATTGAAATGAAGATATTGCTCTGTGTGTGTGTGTGTGTGTGTGTGTGTGTGTGTTTTATCATAAATACGCTGTGGCATGAACTGTCTAAGGATTCAGTTGATAATGAGGATACCTAAGAAGATCTAATTCAACATGTTAAACCGAACCGGAAATGAAATCAAACACAGGTGTAAGGTCCTTATGTGGCTGAATAATACATCTGCTGAGGCTGCAGGTGGTGAGTACTTTGGCTAGATAATGTGAAATTAGTATAGTAGATCCTAAAGGTCTACTAAAGCTTAGACATGAGCATTTTCCTCTGTGCTTGTAGATGTCTATTGCCATTCCAATTTTTATACTTTGGTTTCAAAATCCACTTAGGTTATATTCTCAGCTGTAAACTTTTATTTCCAGCAGAGAATCAGAGTATTTAGGATTAGGAGGAGTCTTTCCAATAATCTCCTTACTTTTCTGTAACCTCTATCCTTCATAAGTGAGAGAAGAAACCCTTATCTCTAAGAAAACGATAGGCCAAAACATATAGGTCTCGGTTGATTAAACACAACACCTTGAATATCACTCAGAGGTAAAACAGGCACTGCAGAGCACAGGTGCGATATTGGGTTCACATTCGTAAAGTAAATGGGTCACTGAATTCTGCACAACACAAAACCTCCCCATGGTCTTCAAGGACAGCTCCAAGTTTAAAGTATTGCAGGACTTCAGTAAGGAGGACAATTGCTGGCTAACTTCAAACATTAAATACTGCAAGCAGTGTCACATACCCATTCTCCACAAATTAAATTCTTCAGTCTCAATGAATTTAAAGAACACAAAGGAATGCAGAGTTTTGCTTAGGCATTATGTATTTCAATATTCCTTGTGTCTGATGCCACACATTTTATTTGAATATAATAATATGTTATTAGATGCTATGATTATTTTCTAAGCACTTTTGAATATTTTGAGGGGACATTATGATTCATATTTAAATGTGATACTGTTAGAAAGACTGTCAGAAAGACACAAATGGGCACATGCACAAATCTTATGGATAGAAGAACATTTTAGGCTTTACATTTTATATATTTAAATTAATTTAGCTTTTGAATAAAAACATAAATTCACAAACTATGCATATTATAAATGAACCTAAAATTAAGGCGTATTATAACTTCCAAAAGCATTTCCTGCCTCTTTGACACTATGATAATGTGTAATCTTGGTTAAATTAAATAGATTTTATACAATTTGTTCATTACATATATATTTTTGAAAGTGTATCTTCATATGTTTATAACTATTCATTTTTGAACGAATAACCAAAGTTTCTGCAAGCAATGTCTCACTTTCTTCCAAAAGATAAGTTGGATTTTCAGAAGCTGGCTGAGCTCATTATACAGCAGTACTGAGTGTGAAAGTATCAAGGTTTCATTCCTTTTTCCAACTCAAACAGCTGCTACCATCTTGGAAGAAGCAGGTGTTGATGCGTGAACAATATTAGCACTAAAAAGAACAGATCGTTTGGTGATGACTTTTCTCACTGGAATATTATATCAAAATATTTTTAAATTCCCCCAAGTGCCCAGGTGAAAAGACAAATTAAACTCTAAAAAGTCTAAAAATATCTCAATAGTTTCATTAGTTCTCCTTACCAATCCAATATGCAATTATACGAATTATAACTTTAAAAAAGGATATTATATTTCAGGGATTTTATAGTTTATATGACTATATGAAGATATTTTTAAATAAAAATGTCTATTTCAATAGTAGAGATACCAGAGAATCAGCTGAAATAAGTCAAAGAGTCCAAACATTAAAATCCAAATTTGGAACTTTAAAATAAACTCAGTTTCCAATAATATATACATAGATTCTATCATGACAATGTCATGTCACTGAAAATACTAACAAAAGAGATTTCCCTTGTGTTGTTTTTCCAGAAAGGTCATTAGAAAGCCTTTTCTATAAATGGAGCATTCTCGGAATGTTAAAAGTGCCATTTTATTAACAAAACATTCTTTTTGAGGCTAGAATTTAAGACTATAAGAATTTAAGACTATAGAATTTAAGACTATAAGAATTTAAGAACAATGCTATATAAAAATGTGAAGTAAGGCTAAGAGTTGGATTTTTATATTTGTTGTCAGTCCTTTTGTACTTAAGGAAATACAGATAAAAACACCACACTGAACCTATTATTTAAGTATCTCCACAGCAAGAATCTATCCATGCTTCATGGCAGATTGAATTCTGTGAAAGAAGCAGAGAATTGCTGTGCTTAGCACTGTTCAGTTATGTGGATACTTTTTATTATGTACTTACTGAGTCATAAGCTGCTACTTTGTGCAGTTGTTTCAGGAACTCCAGAGTTTGGATGAAAAGAATTTACTGCTAAAGGGGTGTGAAGCCCTGAGAGTTTTTTCGCCATAATCTGGGACAGATTTTGAAAAGAGATGGACCTGCGGGGCACAAGGATCCATGCTTTGGGAAGAGGCCATTTCTGGGGCAGCACAGAAGATACCAGGTGGTGGCCCTTAGACTGGTTTGAGAAAGAACCTCTAACAACCATTGTGGAAGTTTGGGTGTGAATTCTTAGGTATGTGATGGCTTGAAGTATTTCTAGGGATAGAAGTAAGCTTGTCCCTATCCCCAAATTAATAATGGATCTCAATCAAGAGTTTTGCTCCCCAGAGGCATTTAGCAATGTCTGGAGACATTTGTGATTGCTATGGCTGGGAAGGATGCCACTGGCATCTAGGTGATGGAAGCTACCAAATGTCCTACAAGGCATAGGGCAGCTACCTATTAAAAGAATATCTGGTCAAAAATGTCCATATTACAGCTGTTGTGAAACCCAGCCCTACATGCAGGCCAAGAACGATGCTTCTCTGTGTTCTGTGCTTTTCCTGTATGTCCTTAGTTATTCATTCAACTAGTGTTAAAGTTACAGTTTAGGCTTAGTTGTGCTGTCAGGAATTATGGAAAAGGTAGTAACCACAGCCAGCTTTAGATTCTTTAATTCAGTTAAATTAAACTATATATTCATTGAGTGCACAAGGAAAAGACAGAAAAACAAAGGAAAGACATTGCCCCACTGCCCCAAGTCAAGAGTGACCACCATCAATGAAAACTACTGTGCCCAGCAACGACATCTTATGTAACATGGGCAGCAAACACAGCAGTATATTCAAGACAATGGGAGGCCAGAGTAGAACATAAGCTTTGTTCTTAGAAGCACATCTCCAGGACATGTCAGAAATCACCAGGAGACAGGTTGAAACAGGAGCCTAAATACTAATAATTTGAGCATTAAGAGTCATCATGATCTCATTATGTGACCTCATATAGGCAGCAAAAGCTAGAACCATTTAAGCGATACTTCATTCAAAAACGAATTCTTAAAAATCTACATCTATAATATAATAAACACTGCCTGAGCCCTAGGAATACAGTGTAAAAAAGAAAAACGACTGCTCTCTTAATGGCAACGTTAAAAAGCAATTGCAATAATATACACCTAAGTATATCATAATTAATTAAAATATCATTAGTGATAATTTCACATTTTTGAGAAAGATATAGTTTTCTGATAAGATAGGAATGCTACATCTTAGACAATTTTTCCAGTAATGTTACAGATTGCTGGTGCTTAGAAAATACAGATTTATATTATTTCTCATTTATTTTGCATTCCTGAAATAAAACCATACAATAGAGTTTTATAAAAGCCAGTTTTTCTTGGGAAAAAGATTAGAAAAATATTGTGAGTCACCAAAAATGTTGTAATGCACTAATTCATCAGTATTCTAAAATGGCGCCATCCCAAATTTAAGCAAGTTACTAGTTTTCTGGATTATATTTATTTTACAGTTAAGTATATGAAGATGTTTACACATATTGAGCAGTCATTAAATTGTCAGTTAATCCTTGTAACAGATACGAACATTGTTCCTGCTTTCTATATAAGGAAACAGCATATATGACCTCCCTAAGGTCATCTTTTTGTTAAGCGATGAGGCCCACATCCTAACCTTGCCTCCAGAGCCTATACTGCTAACCTGTGACAGGAAGTTAAGCATTTGCAGTAAAGCCTTTGGTTAATAACCATATGTTTTAAAAGCATTCTTGCTATTATTTTATGTTTATTTTTCTTTTATTTGCTTTCTTTCTGCCATGCCCTAGACCATAAACACACAAATGTGATTAGAAAGCATTAGCTACTGAAAATAGTCAAGCTGGAAATTTGAACAACATAGAAACCAAATGGAGTTTTATGAGAATGTTGCATTAGAACAATTTAGTTGCTAAGCTAGGCTTGGAGTAGAGTTGACCCACTTATCTGATTTATTAAGCTATCTGAAGGTGTCACTTTACAAAAGCCAATTCAAAACTTTGAAACATGAATTTTGTCCTTCTCTGAAACAATGTCAAGGCAAATGATACACTATTCTCCTTGGACCATATATGCACATATACTTTTTTTTCCTTTTTGTTTTTCAATTCTTAACATAAGAAAGTAGAAATAAAGTGTGCTATTTGATTATTGCATCATGGGTCATGTTTTCGACTAGGAAATGGAAAATGAACAATTGCAAAAACAGAATAAGAACAGCATCATAGACAGTGAGCATTTTCTTGTAAGTACAGGTTCATGTATGGCATTCAGAGATACCACAGGAATAAACACCCCCAGGACGCAAGGACTATAAAACAATTATAACTTACATAAATCTTCAGACAAGCATATATATATATATATATATATATATATATATATATATATATATATTTAAAGTAAAGATAATACCATTTAAAATTTTTAAATATCATAGGGTGAATGTGAAGCTAGGCTTCCATCAGGTTCAGCAAGTGTGCAGGCCACTGAATTAAGTGTCCCTTGAGCCTGGCATGGAGCCTATTATTTCCTTTAAGCTACAGCTTATCATGTGTTGAACTGTTGCCCTGACAGCCTAAATGACCCTTTAGAGGACCTAATGCATTTCTAAAAGAATGTAGCTTACATTCAGAATGTAACTCGTTGACTTGAAAACTGTTTTCTTTTTGCGTGTGTGACAAAAGCAGGAATATCCTTGAGTGGCCTAAGCCCAGGTATGGCTGCCGTTTATTATCTCTACTCATTGCCTCTACCTGCTGTCTTCATTCTAAACCCCAACTTTGTCAAGGTCTGTCTCACAAGCATCTGAAACCAGCTCTGGTATTTCCCCAATATTCCACTTTGTACTTTGTGAGCCCACTTCAAATGACATCCAATCCTTCTTCAGCTTCCAAATGTTTATCATTTTACTCATACAAATACTTTAAGATCCAACTGAAAATCTCATGAGATATCTGTGCTATTTAAATATTTTCCTTGCTTTTAGAATTGACACTTTTTCTGTAGAGTACCTAATGCTTATAATTGTCTAGATCATCAGGGTCTCGAATATTTACGTTTACAGCTCTCTATTCTTGTTTTGCTATCTCCCCCATTTTTTCTCACTTCTTTTACCATAACAGAAAGATAATCAAGGTAGGAGGAACCAAATTAAGTGCACCTATTTGGGATTTTTAAACTAATGCAATGGTTAGACTAATAGGTATAACACTGAAAATCTGATAGACAAGAGGAAGCTTTTTAAATTAAAATATCATTTGTTTATAGTACGGATTACTGTAAATAACTCCCCAGTCAAAGGTAAATAAAATGTTTTTTTCTCTATTTTTACAAACACCCTTTAAAATCTGACACGCTAACTTTTTTTCACGTTAATTAATATAACCATTTGCTCTTTTGTGGAATTGTTGGAGCAGACGGCATGAGTTTTGACATAGTTCATGATATTAGATTTATCATTATTGGTATTATATTAAACAATTATGATTTATCAGAACAATACCTGCTGGGAAATTACCATTAACAACGAAAAGTACTGAAAAGAGGAATAGCAAAACATCAACAACAGTTGTCTCCAAATGTTACATGGAATGTAGCATTAGAAATTTTAATTAGCAAGGTCCCTCGTGTTCAGAAAAGAGTTTTGTGGTGAAGCACATTTTGGTATACAGAAGATATATTGTTTACGTAGAGGAAAACAGTGGGTCAAACAAAATATTAAACATATTAATTAATAAAATATGAATTCATGAAAACAAGTGAGAAAGTGAGGATATCTGTATATACAGATTTCCATCAGCAGTTTTAGAACCAATGATTCTACTGTAGCTACAACACCAGGTTTCCTAGGTTATTAATCCAACAGCACACCCATGGAATTCTGGAGAGGATGGAGCATTGCAACTTTCCTTTAGATGCCATCTTTCATGTACCTGCGACAGGACAAGAAGAGCTTCCTACTCTGTCTTCTTTCATTGCCATACTCTTCTCTAGGCAACTCTCCTTCTACCTCTTTCATATTTTTTAAGCAATTGCCTCCTCTTTACCAAGTCTGACTTCTCGAAAGCTTGAAATAGATTTTGTAGCAAGGCATGATGTCCATCTTCAGCATCTAAATATTTATAAAATTGGGAATAGTACTATGTTTGTTGAATAAAATATATCCCTTGATTTGGGAAGTATCCTCCCCACTATTTTCAGTCTTTAGGTGCTGCTACCTTGGGAGACAGGTAGCAAGAGGGAAAGGAAGACTATGGATAATTTCTAAATGTGTGTCTCACTGATATCAACTAGCACATCAGCTTTTCATTAGATATGAATGAATAAGTGATATTTTTGCTTGGTTAACTGTCTTATTAAGAACATTTTCAATTTCCAGTATCAGGAATACAAATTGAACTACTTTAGAAAGAAAGAGTTTTTATAATTAGGAAAGGAAATGGTACAGAGTTGACTAAATTAGAGACCAGGTGCTTTCTCTCTACCTTCTCTCCTTTTCATTGTATGCCTTGTTCTCTTCAACAAGAAAGCTCAAAATAGTGATTATTCTTCAAATTTGGAGCCAGTGAAGCTTTGGGCTCTCATATTTCATTTTATCACTAAAAAGTAAAGGGACTTTTACTGCCAAGAATCAGGTTGAAAAGATAAAATCCCAGATTAAAAAAAAAAGTTTGGTTCAAATGACTGTGTCCTGAATTAATTTTTATAGTCAAAAATGATCAAGTGCTATGATTGACTAACCTTAGCTTAGATGCTAATGCCTTAGAAACCCCCTGGGGGTACAGGAATGAGATTTATGAACTCATGGCCGCTACCACTCAGACAATATTGCTAGCTTGAGGTGGGAAGCAATTCCTCAAAACAAGGAGATGCTATCCCAACAATGAGAAAGGAGTTCTGTCTGGCTAAACTACAATGTCCTACCACATTAGCTGTATCACAAACAAAGCCTCCTTCTAGTCTTTTCTTTGACTACGTTTCTCTTAGGCTTCACACTTTAAATTATAAAGTGATATGAAAATATCATAAAATAAACAGAAAATTTTAAAAAATCACTCAGCTATTTTATAATACAGAGAAGTTAAAGGAAAAAAAATTCAGGAAATATAATTTTAAAATTATTGAATTGTGGGTAAATAAGTACTTGAGAATTGAATAATTTCACACAATATTACAGTATTTTCAAAGTAAATAAAAATTTTTAGTAAACCAAATAAAATAAATAATTGTTAAATGCAACATAGAGTGGTATACAATATATTAGAATTTGTACAAATTAAAATGATCAAATCAATATATCTAAAGCAAAAGGGGAAAATGTAAATGATATTTCTCTTTCTAGTGCTTCTTATTGGCACTGTAAAACTACCCTCTAATTTCAGGTTTCTTGCATCTTTTCAACAAAAACTTTTGTTTGCTCAAGACACAGTTTATTTTAATTGAGCTCTGTCTATAAAGTGAAATTTAAATTAACCTTGAAAGAGTTTCGCTTAATATCCTTCTATGAAATTTTAAGAATTACATAGTATTCTCACTTTAGAATCAACTGCTTTCCTTCAAACGAATGCATCACTCTGTATTGATTGGTTTATATAAATTCATCTCATTAATTGTTCCAAATTTACAACTGAGGCTTTTCACAAATTTTGCAGTAACTTGTATTCCAGAAAGAGAAAAGCATGGCCATTATTTAGAAGGTATTTACATTAAATCTTGGAGAGAAATTGATGAAGTGAAAGAAAAAATCAGTCTCTTCTTTTCTTTCTTGCCCACTTTCTCTTTTCCTTTTCTCTCTGTCTAAGTACACACACAAATATACATACATGAACAAGTATACACATATGAACTATTTTGAAGAGAAGAAAATGAAAATATTTTCTTTTGACCCTGAATAGTGTGGCTGCGAAAAAGAAGGTAACACAGATTTAGGTAGAATTAGTGGGATTGTCTTTTCAGGAAAGCACCCTGCTCTACTAGGGAGTAGCCATGGGGGTGACCTCAGTCTTCAGAAACTGTGAGGTAGGGAAAGTGACTACACATTTGGTGCGTTTGGAAACTTTATCAAATGCACAGTAGCTGAGAAAATTATGGTGAAACTGAGAATAATGGAAGATGCAAAAGAGAAAGAAGAGGATATAACAATGGCTTTTGAATTTTTAAAAAATCTGGGGTAAGAAAAATACATTAAACTTATTTTCCACAATAACATATCAGGGTAATTAGCAGGAAGTTGAAAGGAGTCAGATATTTATACATATTCAGCACTTATTATGAAGAAAAATTTTTAAGTGTTGTTGAACAAAATTCTTATAATGCCTATGTTAGGAAAGTGTTAAATATAAATTAGAACTTTAAAAATAATACTCATATTTTTGAATCAGCTTTAAACAACTTTTTCCCTGAACATCAGCAAGGTGCAACTTTCAGGACATTCTATTAAATATTGTCCTACTGGACTTTAAAACGACTTCAACTGTCCTTGATAAACAATTTATTATTTTATATATTAATTTCATAATAGATATATTGCTGTATAGCAGTTTAATTACTATTTTTAACTAAATAATCTAGTCTAAGATATTTTTGCCTCAGGCCTGGACTGAGTGTGTAATCTTATAACTTAGGAATTAAGTATATTATCTCTACTGAGTTCTTCTTTATGGTTTTTAATATTATTTCTGCTTCTGACCTTTTACAAGATTCAACAGGTTAATGAAGTATAAACTCTCCAATGGTTATCTTTATGCAAATAGTTCTTTTTTTTTATGCAAGGTTTTTTTATGTGATGCAAAATTTATGCCAAGCTCTCCATTAAATGGATATATACTGATGAGGTTTTACTTCTGACCCTTTGTTTTTAACACAGAATTATTTCTGACACTTCTTAATCCTTGAGAATCTTTTCCAAATTTAGTGAACTTTAACAAATGTCAGTTAAAGGTTCACTGACAAATTAGAGGTGAATAGAAAGACAAATGAAATATTTAACACAAAAATGTTCAATAGAAGAGGAATAAGAGGTATCTCTTGAGACCACCATATTGGAAAATAAAAAAAAGTGTAGGATCATTAATAATGGTTTCAGGAGTTTATAATTAATCAGAGAATTCCAATCTACATTTCCTTATAGTTTCTATAATGTAAATTGTTTTATTTAGACACATACAAAATTCCCTCATTTGTACCTCTTTTAAAACCTCTTTTGTGAAATTCTATGTCCTGATAGGATATAAGCCCTCCAGGGATTAGAAATCTTTCCCCTGCCTTAGGTAGTTCTGTGCTACTCCAAAGCATTCAGAGTCTCACACTTCCTAGCACTCAAATATGTTTTTGAATTAAGGAATGAATGTTTTATCTACATCTTTGCTACTTTTTAATTGACATGAATCTATTCCAGACCTGTCCTTAAATATAACCTTTTCAAGATTTTTCTTGACCATGCTATTTGAAATTTCAAACTCATTTTTACCCTGATTTATTTCATAGAACTTATTACCATCTAAAACACTATATATTTTAACTCATTTATTTCTCTACTGTGTGTCTCCCCACAGCTAGAATATAAGCTCCATGAGGCTAAGGTATTGGGCTGTTGTGATCTCTACAGTAACACGAGTGCCTAGCCCATGGTAGGTGTTCAAAATGAAATGTGGAATGAACAGATAAATGCAAATTTTATCACTCTTAAAACTCAAAAACTTTTAGGGGTTGCAGAGCCAGGAAAATACTTAATTGTTTAAATATGCATCTTTACAAGCCCTATGTTTATTTTCAATGAGCAATGGAAAAAATGCATTTGTTTACAATTTTACATCTAAGTACCCAAGTTTGCTAATTTGCCATATTTACTGCTTGCCATAGTTGTAGGTATCAGAAACTAACATTTCCTCTGTGTCCTTGTTTATGTATCCCGTGTGGTCTTTGAGTTTCCACCGAGACTTCTTATTGAATAAAATCTGAGGTACACAGTTCTTTCAGTTCTATTCACCTGTTATTTATTATACAGGAACCCTATTGATATGGTGGTGAGTTGTGGTGGGAAAGGAAGCATTTTGTATTCCTGTGATTAAGTCTCAGTCTTTTAATGAGCCTGTGCCCCTCGGCTGTGACCTAAACAAGTACTTCTAATTCCCCTGTTCCCCCAACCCACCCTTACATGAAATAGGAAGACTACAGGGGACCGGAGTTGGGTATTTCTATTTCTCCAAGTTAGGTAGGCTCTGGTAAAATACTTTCCATTGAGGGAAGGCCTTGTTAAAGAGAACAGAGTCTCAAAAATAGCTACTTTCCACCTCTTCCTGTGAGAAGCAGGAGGGGATATTTCTCCAAACTAATTTGATGTAGAAAAATAAATTAAAAGAAAAAGTGCCCATTCAAGAAATAGAATCTAATAGTTTCTACACATATTACTTTGTTTACAAGAATTTCAGTATAAAGATATTAGAATGCTATATTTCTCTAAATCTGGGTGTATATACTGAGGATCAAAAATCCTCATGTGGTTCATGGGTACAAGAACACACAAAAGTATCCCTTTGTCCTTACTGGTATCTATTGGAGATTCTATCAAAGAAACACTGAGTAAGGTCAAGTTCAGAAGCTGCTGACAAGTAAAATTAGCATTGTTAGTTAAATGTTTGCCTACGAGAAACAGACTGTGATTCTTAAACTTAGGTTTCTGAAGTTTAATGAAGTCAATTTTTGCTGCCAATTCTTTATCTGCTGTTATTTTAAATAATTTCTGATTCCTCTCCAAGGACTGTTTCTTGTTTTTTGGGTTTTTTTTGTCATAGATATTGCTGTGATTTACTCTTGACAAATACTACTGATATCCTACTTATACAAGGATAAAAGTAAGTTATTTATGAAAACATCGGTACTTGAACGTTGGCAAACTATTGTGCTTTTTTTTTATTTATTTATTTATTTATTTTAATTTATTTTATTTTTGGCTGCGTTGGGTCTTTGCTGCTGCACACAAACTTTCTCTAGTTGCGGCGAGCTGGGCTACTCTTTGTTGCAGTGCACGGGCTTCTCATTGCAGCGGCTTCTCTTGTTGCGGAACATGGGTTCTAGGCATGTGGGCTTCAGTAATTGTGGTGCGTGGGCTCAGTACTTGTGGCTCGCAGGCTCTAGAGCACAGGCTCAGTAGTTGTGGCGCATGGGCCTAGTGGCTCCGCGGCATGTGGGATCTTCCCGGACCAGGGCTCGAACCACTGTCCCCTGCATTGGCAGGCGGATTCTTAACCACTGTGCCACCAGGGAAGCCCTGTTGGCAAACTTTTATTTAGAATCGACTTCAGAATTCCAAATTAAAAAAGAGAAAAATCAATAAATTTCCAAGAACTGTTATAGGAATATTAATATGTTTTCTGAAGTTTTATAGGAAAATATCAAAAATTATGTGAAATGCATAGTAAAATATCAAACTTTTCTTTCAACAACTAAGTATCAGTCATTCAGAGTTGATCTGCTTGTAAACCCAGTATTTTTTACAGTTAAACTTTTGTAATGTCAAAATGTCCTTCTAGAAAGATGACTGGAGACCAATTTGTCAAGCCATTAGTTTTAAAGTAAAGTTGTCTTAACAGGAAACGGAAGGGAAAAACTGGTGGACTGAAACAAATTATTTTGATATTGTGAAATGATCATTGGTACTGGATGGCAGAATGGAGAAGTCAGCAGGATTATAGAATGTCAATGATTTAGGTGGTATCTTTGATGAAACTGATGAGCCTATATTGACCCATCATTATCACCCAAAGTATATAATTTACATTAAGGTTCAGTCTTGATGTTGTACATTCTATGAGTTTTGACAAATGTATAATGGCATATACCCACCGTTATAGTATTATACAGAGTACTTTCACTGCTCTAAAAACCCTCTGTGCTCTGCCTATTCATCCCTCCATCTCTGCTTACCCCTGACACCCACTGATCTTTTTACTGTCTCCATAGTTTTGCTACACTAGGCTTTTTTTTAAATCCTACATTACAGGTGAGTTAACTGAGACCTGAGAGGTTCACTGCTATTCCTCAAGCCACCTAGCTAGTCAAGTGTCTGGATCTCAATTAATACAAAGATATTTTGATCCTACTAACTTAAGTGCCTTTATTTTAAACCACATTACTCTTTCCAAATGATGTTATAAGTTTGCATCCAAATATTTATGGATCAAAAGGCCAGGATGTTATTTTATGTAAAACTTAAAAAGATGAAAAAGAAAATCTTTACACAACTTTAACCTTCTATTTTATTGCACTACCATGATGCAAGGAAGGCAGTGTGGGGTATTGAAAAAAAAAAAAAGCACAGAATTAGAAGGCAAGAGTTCACTAAGCTTTTGCAGATTCTTCCAATTTTCTGATACTTGATCTGCGATGTGTGGAAAATATTTTCTATCACTAAGTACTGTGTAGGTTAGGTCTAGACGTGGTGTATCTGAAATCACTTTGTAAATTATAAAGTTCTTTTAAGTATAATGGATCACTGTAATTATTAGATGTGCTTATGCAACTACCCATCAATAAACAATGAATACAGTCTGAGTTGATTCAGGCAATGCTCATAAATTGAATGATCACAAAAAAATGATCAGAAGCTAGTCAGTGTCCAAAATTAACCAACAGAAAAGAGAAATAATATCTAGAAGATACCACTGGTCTCCTGATTCTAATCAATGTTCTGTCCCATCCTGCCCTTTCCTCTATTTATGACAATGATAAGTTTAACAGTCTAGTTGAGCTTTCAGATGTGGTTTCCAAAAGCCACCTAAAAGGCAAAATGTTCACTTTCCCTCTTTGTAACTGTCTAAAATTGCTACTAATGTGATAGCATCATGATTGATTGGAGTTCTCTAGGAAATAGTTCATTACTCAAAAGTGCTGAGATAAAATATATTGGAGATTAAAACTATGAGTTAGTTTCAAATAAGTGTTTAAACTGGGGTAAACTTAAGAGTCATATGTGAATACAAATGCTGATATTCTCTATCTATAAGAAAATTATTGATTACAATTTTTAGAAATATTACAGAATCAAATATTACAGAAATATTACAGAATCAAATTTGGGATTATAGCTATTTTTCTCCAAAATGGATTTTTTATGCTTTTTAAATTGAGATTCCATACACTTCACATCTTACACTAACCTTGCATTGAGGCAATGCACTGTGAATACAACTATTGTATGTCATTGCTTTGAATGTATCTACGTAGCCCTTATGTACATAACAGCAGAGAAGAGAAGATTTATGAACACTGTAAGATATTTTGTAGGCCTTTAGAAGACAGTTAAAAATCAGGAGATAACTAAATCTTTTTGAAGATTTTCTTAGAAAGGTACATATATTGCACTAGTACTGAAATATACTAAATAATTTGTCTTAGAAATTAATTGGAAAATTAATATAAAGATATTCATAAATCAACAATTTTTCACCTCTGATTTTCTACAGAGTTCTAACAATGGAATGTAGAATGCTATATAGAATTTTGTTCCTTGCTTTCTTTCACCTCATAAGACGTCACAAACATTTCCTATGACTATATAACTTTTCATAACTATCTTTGCAATATTCATAACAATTATATCCAATCAACATTCATTTGTTCAAAGCATTTCTAGAACAGCTACTATGCTCTAAGTACTGTGCCAGGCACAAGGGATACATAATCCTGAGAATTTAATATCACTGTACTCAAACTCTACTGGGAAGAAGGACACCAGATAATTAAAATACAAGGTAGTAGATGTGATGATCGTGTTACACAGAATCATGAGAATCCAGAGAAGGGACACCTAACTAAGCCAAGCTCCAGGAGGATGTCAAACTCATCGAGTTAACTGTTGGTGGGTGAGTAGAAGTTAATCAGTCAATGTTAAGTGTGGATGAGTATTCCCAGGCAAAGGAGACATAGATAAATGCATTTGGCTTAAGAAAAACAGCCTGGCATTCCATGAAAGAAAGGATAAACACTTTAGGATGGCTAGAGCATGAAATAGAATACAGAGTGGTGAGAAATGGCTTGAGGTTGTAAGCAGGGACAATCGTGGGAAGCCTACGTGCCCTGACATATAAGTCAGGGAGGATTGCCGAGAAGTTTAAAGCAGGAAAATAAAATGGCCAAACCTAGATAGTTCATATACTGACTACAAAATAGGAGCTAGATTTAAGTGGACAAAAAGTCAAAGTCTGGAAACAGTTAAAAGTCAGTTTCAAGATGAATTCAATGAACTTTCTGCATATAAAATGGAATGACTATAGAAATGATTACACCATCATCTTCATAATAGTGAAAAGCAATATTTCATTGAGGATCTATCATCTGTCAGACACTGACTGAAGTGCTGTAGCTATAAGATCTTGTTTAACCTAATGAGTTGGGTACTACTGTTATTCTTATTTCACAAATGAAGAAACTGAGTCATGGAGAAGGTATGGATCTTTACTTATGGTGCATAGTTAGCAATTGGCAGAGTCAAGATTCAAAACCAGGAACATGTAATGTGAAGAGGTGAGTAAGAAAACAGGTCAAGGATAATGTCTAGTTTCTAGTTAAATTTACTAGAATGCAGTGCCTCCAACTGAGGTTAAGAAATAATGAGAGAAGCTCATTTTAGTGTATATCACAATTTAACCATTTTCCTATTACTGGACATTTATTTCCAATAGTTTATTATAAGTAATATTGCATTGGATATCAGTATACATATATAATTCCATGTTTTGAATTATTTTCTTCTTATAGAAATCAATGCATGTATTTTTAATCTTTATACCAACAGTTTATGAAAGTAATAATTTCTTCAAAAGGCTTACTCATATTGGCTATTTTTTTCTTCCTAAAGCATTAATAGTCTGACCTTCTGGATAAAAAACAACCCCTCTTCCCAACACAAAAACAACACTATTTAAATGTGGAAAACAGCCTTTTTTTCTTTTCTTTCCCCAAGCCTCCTAAAAATGTCAGTACAGTCACAGATTGTTTTTACAATCACTAGAGGACACCTATAACATATACAGTGCAAGGAGGGCCAATAAGGTCTCTTGTTGAGAAGTGCATGATGACAACGAGACGAAGCTTAGCTTGCTGCTTTTTAGATTCTAACTATGGCCTCTGAAAAAGGCACACTTTTCTAGAAGCTCAGGATCTTAAAAATTAAAAAGAGCAGTATTAACCAATTTCTCAGAAGTCTTTAAAAGGAGAGTTTTTTCAAAGACATACACAGAATTTATTTAATACAGTGAAACTGGAAGTCAAGGATATTGCACAAATATTTTCTTTTTTCTATTTTGCTTTTGTTCATTTTTTAGTGGGAGGGGTTTAGACTCAAAGAAACAATTTGCCAAGTTTAATCAAAATAATGACCACTCTTTTCTCTACTCTTTTATCCTCTGTCATTAATTTTATTAAAAAATCACAGATGTTGAATGTGTGATCAATAGCCAATTGTATTTCATGGATTTTACGGTCAGTCCCTAAAGACAGTGTATTCCATTAGCTGACCCACTCCTCTGAACCTCACATATCCATTGGCTTGGAGAATCTCAATTAGTTCTCTTCTCAGTGGCACCTTGTCACAGCACTTCCCTTGCCCTCTACTGATTCTGCTTGACAGCTGGCATGAACAAGTAGGCTAAATGAGGACACCAATGACTCACCGAGGCTTGAGGCCCCATACAGCTCTTCTTCCTTACACTGTGTCCAGCAATGTTGTGACACTTCTTTTTCTCCCATTTGTTAGAATCCCTAGCTCTAACAGTTATCTGCTCATTAGATGTGTTAGTTACATTTTTTTATCATCCTGCCAGGTACATGACATATTGAGATTCTGCATAGAATTTACTCAGCCACCTGATGAAATAGACCAAAGAATGTTGTCAAAATGAATTAGATATAGATTGGAATGCTCTAGCATTGTATTATTATTATTATTATTATTATTATTATTATTATTAATCATTATCAACTGCTTGTTGACCCTATTCTCCATGCTGGTAACCACTGTGCTACCTTTATTCATTTCTAAACTTTTCAATGATCTATTTTATTTCCATTTCTATCCTCTCCAGCTACTCATTCTTTTCTTTCAAGTCAAACATCTAGGATTTATTGGAAACAGCACCCTTTTAGGTCAAAAATACCCTTAAAAAAAATCAAACCCAATAATTTTTTGTAGATGTGTTTGTAGTATTGGAGGCAATTACACGTTTTAATATTTTATCTGCTCTTAGTGTCTGCTCCCTATACCATCCTGCTTCTGGTGTCCTGATAATGACATCTCCACTCCTTTGAGGATCACCCCTTTCATCTTTCCCATTCTCCAGATGCAGGATTTGTTTCCTTCCTGATCCTCAGCTCTTTCTTACATATCAATCCTCCAATATTTATCTCATAGCTTTAACTCAAACCCACAGTAAATGATGCTTAAACCTTCCATCCTTCTCTCTTTATGAACTCTAGCTCCTAATTTCTAATTCTCTGATATAACTCTATTATTATCTAAAACTCAACATATCCAAAACCAAAATCAGCATCTTTCTCCCAGGAACCCAGACCCCTTTCCTAGTATTCCTGTTTCAACACATAGTTTCCTTATGCGCAAGCTCAAACCCTTGTGGTTAAATTCATTTATTCCCAGGCATTTTCTCCAGTATGGGATATGTCAACAAGTCTATTTATTTTTCATTCCCAATGTGTCCCTACAACAGTTCTTTCGTTTCTTATACCATCTAAGTTTGGGCTTTGTAATATTATATCAATGCAAAACAATAATCATCAAGCTGGTTTCTCAACATTACATACAATCCACAACAATCAATTCTCTCCAAGTGGTCAGACTTATCACTAATCCCGGTTTCTACAACCAGATACCTGATGTCTTTTTTTGAACATTACATTGGTTCTGGTCTACCCATTGTCCCCCAAACATATGGCCATATCTGATTGTATTCC
Source organism: Balaenoptera acutorostrata (assembly GCF_949987535.1). Taxonomy (NCBI): domain Eukaryota; kingdom Metazoa; phylum Chordata; class Mammalia; order Artiodactyla; family Balaenopteridae; genus Balaenoptera; species Balaenoptera acutorostrata. The sequence goes on from NC_080064.1 coordinate 62,957,874, forward strand.
ATTATTTTCTTATGTAAAATGCCATTTTTCCTTCTATCTGATTATTTAAATTCTAGCCATGTTTCACAGTCTACTTCAAGTTCATCATCCTACAATATTGACTATTTTTCTATGCTGCCATAGCAATTATTGAAAATTCTATTATTTTCCTAAATCATATACTACTTGCATACTCTGTTTATGTTAAAGTTATACCTTTGTCATATTTTCAACAAGACGTAAGCCTCCTGAAAGTTGGGGAAGGTTTTTAACTTTTTTTGGGTGCCTTATGTTCCTCATCTATAAAATGAGAATGAGAAAAAATTACTTGCCTTTTAGTGTATGTGTTATATTGCATTATTGGTCTCGATAACTCATCTGTCCCTACAGTCATATACTTTGCCATGGAACTTAGCAGGACATTTCTACTGTGGACATGCCTTACTTCTTTGTGTCTTGACTACTTGGGCTTGTGTTAACCAATAAAATGAGGTTGACAGTGGGCTAGTTCTAGACTTTAAAATGCCTTCAGTGTTTTTATTCACTCATTAGCACTTTTGACATAACCAAAAAAAAAAAAAAAAATATCACGTCTGGGCTACTCTCCTGGTCCCAGAAGTAAGGTGAGAGGAACGTGAATCAGAGGCATCACACAGAAAACCACAGTTCTGTGAAAGAGCCAAACAAACTAGAACAAAGGTTCTGAATAGATCAACGAACTCCTCAGTCACAAATGAAAAACTGTTCTGTAGATTTGTAGCCTCAATATATACTTATTCTTGAATACGACTGAGTTCCTGTATTTATTTTCTACACTGTATTTTTTATGACAATAACTAACCAATACAGTATAGTTAGAAGTGAAATGCTCAGAACAGTGCTATTATGTGCTCAATAAATATTAAAGCATTATTTAGCTATTTGGATTGGTTTTTCCAGAATACCAAGAACAGTGTTTACAAGGAAACTGCAATAAATTTTATAAAAGTAAATTGATAAAAAATTCTGAAAATTAGTTTAGCATAAAGGGCTAGATATTTTATTCTATTTTCCTGTCGAAGGTAAGGATGTAATTTCTATTTCCATTTTGAGTGTTCTAATGAAGAATGCACCCCTAATGAAGCAACTTGCCAAGGAAGAATATATACCCAACTGTGCAAATGCACAAACATTCCTTAAAACTAAAATCTGGTTCCGTGAGGTCTGAACTGGAATGATTTTGAAAATACAAATTGTACAATTATTATAAATATATACATAAATAGTTAATTAACCATATATAGTTAAAAAAAAGGGAAAGGGCCAACAGGAAGGCTTGTTTTGCAGCCTGGAAGAATAGTCCTGCTTGTGGCACTTTATATTTCCCTTAAAATGGAAACAAAGCATTTTATATAATATTATATAGAAGAAAACTCAAGCACACAAGGGATAGTGACATGCAGAATTCATACAACTACGTATTAAAAGCAAGACCAAAATCTAGGTCTCCTCCTGCTAATTTGGTATCACTGGCATAATGATTTTAAAGGTAACTGCTCCTTCCACCAATACATTAACTTAGCGAGAATGCAAAGAGAAATATTCTATTAAAGCACTGCATGGTGGTGGAGAGATGGGCAACTCAAAACTTCCATTAAGAGATTCTGCTTCAGAGAGTATGCTTGATTCACAATTCCCAGCTGTGCACCTTCACATCCACCATGGTATTTATGCCAAGGCCAAGCTTTACTGAGCTTCTTCCAGTTAATGACAAAGTACAGGGATACTAGAACTAAGTCATTTCTCACTGTTGGGGGTCTCCTCTGACCTTTGCTCAGGGACTTAACACCAGTAAGGCCAAGAAGTCTCAGAACTGCACTGCATTCTAAGACTCTACTTCCTCAATCCTTCTTCCATCCATCTCCCCTTCCACAGGTGTCAGGCCCATGTCAGTGTCAGAAGGCTCTCTCTATCTAATTCTACCTCATCCCCTTTACCCTTCTCAAGTGTTCCCTCTTATAGGTATTGCACATCCAATCCTGGGTTGATGACTGCTTCTCAGAGGAACTAAGTGATACACTATAAATAAATAATTCAAACACCTGCTGATCACCAACTCTGTCTAATACCAGATGCTGAATATCAGGTCAATAAGTAAGAAAAACTGTCTTAACTTATGGGGCTTAAAGTTTAGTATCAGTGGCAGTTATTTGTATCACCTTCAGTACAATTTGCTAAATCCTGTAACCCAAAGGTCTACAAAATGCATAAAAACTTGAGGAGATGTTATTTCTTCTGCCAGAGGAGAAGATATAAAAGATTTCACAAATGAGCTGACATTTGAGACTGGCTTTCAAGTATGAATAATATTTCTTAAATGGAAAATAGTGATGGCGAAAGAGGTTGGAAGAGGGCATTCCAAGTAGCAGGATGAGCATGAATATAGATAAAGCCATGTGAAAGTACATGACATGTTTAAAGGGATACCCAACAACTTTAACTTTTAGTTGAGCTATAATGAAAAACCATGTATAAGGTGTTTCCAAGGGCAAATTTTTATTGATTTACTTTCTTTTAACTTTTTTTCTTAGTTGTCTTAGCAGATAAATGTTCCTTCTCTCTATCGAACTGGTTAAGAAAAGAACTTCAGGCTTTAGGCAGAGGGTAGTTTTTGTGCCAATATTGGAAGGAGCTTTGAGGGAAAGTCAGAGTTTCACATGCTGTGAGCAAGAATGAAAGAAGCTATAAGAGAGTGCATTCAGTATGAAGATTTATCTCTGTGCTTAGTTGGGTCAGTAGCACCAACAGCAACACCACTGGCAACAGAGAGGCTGTTTAGGCTGCAGGACACAGAAGATATCTGCAAGAAGTCAGCAAAAAGACATTTAGCAAAGGACATATCAAGTAAGAGAGCTGGAGAGAAAGCTGGCAAAATCAAAGAGACAACGTTCAAGAGAACTGAGGAAAGAGTACAGGAAAAAAGATTTAAAGAAAGGATAAATTTTATGAACTGAAAGAGAGAGCATGACAAATCAAAGCTTTGGAAAGGAAATCACACATGAGAGAAAGAACAATGGTTGGGTCCTGAATAATTGAGGAGTAAGTGATCCTCAGGCAATGCACTAAAAATGACAGAAGGAGAAGATGGAAAGAACATTAGAGATACTAGATAACGGGCTTGGACCAGGAGCACTGGATTTCCTGGCTAAGAGTTTTGATTTTCTCTTCCTGTGATTTAAGCTAAATCCTCATGTTAGCTGTACAAAACTCACTCATATTAATTATATCATAATTTTATAAACGTGTATCAAACAAACTCCAGCAAGGCTCCTCAATGTCTGATTGATCTCTATGAACCACGTGGTCCTTGTACTAGTTACTATGCTCTGAATCACTGCTAAGCAATTCTACTTAGTTTGTCAATTCAGTCAATTATTTAACTTCTCTGTAGTTTCTTCACCTGTACAAGTGGATAAAAACAATGCTTACTTCACAGGGTTATTCTGAGAATTAAATGAGATAACACATGAAAAAGGGCTTAGCTCGGTCATAATACATAGGATATTCTCAACAAAAGCTATTATTACTAGTTTAATTGTCTTTGGCAAGTCACTTAACCTTTCTGAACCTCAAATACCTTATTTTTAAAGTGAGGATAACAACACCAGTTTTGAATGTTGTAAGGATTAAAGACAATGAGTACAAAGCAATTCCCACGGTTCCTGGCACATGGCAGGCTTTTAATTCATACTTCTCCTGCCTCCTTTTTCTTCTCTTTTAATCTTCATTCTCTCCCTTAATTATCACTAATATTGTTATTCTTATTTTGCCACTGATCAGATAAACCTGGATACCTATCCAATTATTACAGGAAAAGATAATTTGAATGTTCAGAATAAAAACAGCTGCATTATGCAGTTTTGCAGTTTTATTTCCCTTTGCCTTAAAGAACTATGAGCACAAGGAAGACTGAATAATAGTTCAACAAAATATAGTATAAGCCAAGAGCTGAACTTTCCAAAGTAATCAATCAAATATGAATATACCTTTTGTGACTAATAAACTTAGCAATTTCTTGTGCAGGGTCTGAGAATTTAGAAACAATTAAGAGCTGCCTTTTCCCAGGAGAGCTGTAGAATGGCTGAGAGATAAGTAGGAGAAAGACTACGCAAATGGAAATGAAATTCATTGAGATGTTTCCATGCGTTAAATAGGGCTTTCCAACATTACCATGGTGTTTCCTACATGAGGTCACCAACAGGAGGGGAGACTAGATGAAAAAAAAAAAAAAATTAAAATCTAACCTAATATTTTATTAGGTCAAAACCTGAATTGAAAAGCAGTATCTGGTGGGAATTATTCTTAAGTTACTATTTGGATGTTTCTTAATATATTGCACTCAGCTGTATAATAAATGCAGACGTGCTAAAGACCCATATTTATAATAAATCCTCCTGCACCCAAAGCAACGGAGATGATTCATAAAACCCTTCTATCACTGGTTAACTTAAAGGCTACACACACATGAACTATATTCACCCAAATAGGGGAAAAATAAATGCTCTATGTTGGCACTGTTATGTTTGCATTCTTTAGATCTGATGTAATGTGAAATACAAAAGATCATATAGAGTGAGGTTTTAGATTTAAAAGTTTACTAAATTTATTAAACACTAGTTGCAACCTTCAGGATCATCAGAAGTGATTAACTATTACCCATTCTGTAACTTGTCAACACAGAAATTTGTCTTAGGAGACAGAACAGATCTATCTCCACCCAGGGAAAAAACATCTCTCTGGTAGAAGCTGCTCTTTCCACTTCTAACTTGGAGCACCTCATCTAACAAAGTTTAGATCATTCTGCTACATTTGAGTTGCCCCAAGCTAGCTAAAGTTCAACGTGCCATTTTGCCAACTTCCTACATGATTTTCAAAAAGTTAACTAAAATCAAGTTCTAGCACAAGTTTTTCCCTATTCATAGAAATGTATGTGTTAGGTGCTTCTCACAAAAACATGTAATTCCTGAATATCCATCATCTGTTTTCCACTCATTCTGTTCTCTTCCTTACTCAAGCTAAGTAGCTTTTATTGGGCACTTTGTATCATTAAGAATGCTTCATCTTATGATCTCATTTGCAAAGCAGAAATAGAGATGCGGACACAGAGAACAAACATGGATACCAAGGGGAAAGGGAGTTGTGGGATGAACTGGGAGATTGGGATTGACATATATACACTACTGATACTATGTACAAAATAGAAAACTGATGAGAACCTACCATATAGCACAGAGAACTCTACTCAGTGCTCTGTGGTGACCTAAATGGGAAGGAAATCCAAAAAAGAGGGGATATATGTATACGCGTAGCTGATTCACTTTGCTGTACAGTAGAAACTAACACAACATTTTAAAGCAACTATACTCCAATAAATAAATATAAATTAATAAAACACACACACACACACACACACACGCACACAAGAATGGTTCATCTTGGCTATCACACTAATTCCTGACTAAGGTAATGTAGATCCTAAACCATTCCAGAGAGACAGCAACAGGAAAAAAAGGAACTGGGCCAGATGATACGCTTCCAATGCTAAAGTCTCAGTTTAGCTACTTATTAGACAGAACTGACACAAGCTGATATAATGTTATCATTATAATGGGCTTTAAGGTACTACTGAGGCTATTCCACTTCATTTATATAAGCTCAAGAAACTCAAAAAGCTAATTAATGTGAAAAAACGGTCTTCATTTGAGGCTTCCCAGCTCTCCATGTATTACTCTTAGAATTGCACTCTATTCTGCCTTAAGAATCTGCTTCCTCATCTTTAGAGATAAAACCTCATAGGATCCTTTGAGAACTCAATGAGATAAAACATTTAGAAACCCTTTGAAAATGTTTATAAAATTATTGTTCTGCAAAAGACTGTCATCAGTCTTCTGATAGCCTACTCCTTGGTGTCCTTTATGGGATCTTCACTCGCCACTAGAGGGAAGTGATACCCATATCAGTTATTGTTGTTGTTGTTTCTTTCTTTCTCTCTCTCAAGTAAAATGCTTGCCAATTTTCCGCATAAACAGGAAAAAAAATCTGGGTCAATTTTCTCTTCTTTTGCTGCTTCAAAGGCAACCACTGTTGTGGTCTAATGCTCTGGACTTAGGATGCTGTCATTTTAAGTGGCCAATTTCAATGCACTGAAAATACATTTTCTGCTTTTACTAGAGAGATGGTATTCTGGTTCCCAGTGTCATTCTTTTTAGCTAGGTAGGGATTTCTTTATTTGAGGTTTATCCTCACCCATCGCAATTTACCAGTTGAGAGTTCTATAGAACTCAGCCTTTAATAATAACGTTTCTTAATCTTCAAAAGTTTATCAGCAAGCTCTACCATTTTTGGTCACCTGAGGGACACATATATGTTTAATTTGTATTAGACATTTTTTCTAGAAAATACTTATTGAAATAACATAGATGAGATCCTAAAACAGTATTCAATCCTGTCAAGTATTCAATGATCATTTGCTGTATCTTAATTCTCAACTTATTTGATTTGATCAGTTAAATCAAAGAGTTGGCCTTAGGAATTTCTTAAATGCTGCACACAACAGCTTACAACTGATAATACAACCTAGTGTGGGTTTTGCTATGTTTTCCTGGGTTCAGGCTGTAACATTTTGAGCTTCTTTTACTTTTTATTCTTATTAAATGCCCAGGAGAAAAAATTACAAATTTATAAACATGCTGTGTCAGACCCAATCAAAGTTAATATATTTTAAAGGAGTATAATAATAGCAACAAATATTTACTGAACCACAGGCCAGGTAGAGTGGTAAGAGCTTTCCACATGCATGATCTTATTTAATCTTCACCAAAACCCTGTGGGGTTAGGTACTTTCTTAACTCCTATTTTGAAGAATAGGTAACTGAGACAAAGAAATTGAGTAGTGGTAGAGCCACTATTCAAATTCAGGCATGTATGGCTGTAATAAAAAAAAGTCTTAATTACTATGATACACTTCCTTACTTACATAAATGCTTCATGCAATGTTCCTTCTGACCACTCCACTCTGGTCAATTTAATCAATGCATAAGGGAGAGTTTAATACTATCAAGAATATTTAAATCATTCTAAGCCTTAGGACAGTTTTGGTTCCTTGAGCCAAAGAAATGTTAAATTGATGTTAAATACTGATCTCTTTACTGTCATGAGATGAATATGAAGGGACTCACACTAGCTACCCTATGCCATTCTCTAGCTGTGTCTTTGCTTGAAAATGGCATAATTAAGTTTCAAAGCCAAGCGATTTCAGAAAGATGAACCTTTCAAAAGGTTCAGTTTTATCAGTAAATTATGAACTTATAGAGATCAAGAAGGTTGGGATTTTTCTCAATAACTATGGGCATAAATTTCTCTTTCAGTGTGACCACCAATGTCACATCTCCTTTTAAATCTTCACATGCTCTATATTTAATACTTTAGCTGCCTGCAGGTTACACCCCCTATGGAATTGACGTCGTTTAATTCTTGGCAACAGTTTGTTAATTGGAGGAAAATGAGTCATATTCTTCCTTTTAGTGCCTATACTTCTAAAAAATGAGTTTCTTTAGTGACTTTTATTTAAAGTCAATGGTATCTATTTCTCCTGAATATCTGAGATACTGTCCGTAGCCTTCTGTGTCCTATATGTTATTACTACATATCATGGGAAATGTTTGCAAAATTTACATTATTTGCATGATTCACAAAAATCTCAAAGAATAATTGTTTTCATATGAAACTTAGCTATCACCCTTCTGCTTCATAGTGATATTAAATTTGGATATTTTCTGAGCTCTACATTTCTATTATTCTAATAAGAATTAAATGATTATTTTGATTTTACTTAAACAATAGTCAGGCCATCAAGTCGGAATTGGCATTTAATTTTTGAATGGTTTAGTGCCAGCTCTGGACAGCAGTTAAAAGCAAAACAATAAACGAATTAATTCTTAACATATATTCTGTCTTCAATATCTGTTCCCAGATCCATAAATATATGTTCATTAGCCATTGAGTCTTTTCCTCAAAGTCTAACACGAAAATATGATATTTTATAAATATAACACACTTTCAAGTTCACTTTCAACAGTTTGCCAACAGCCAGCTTGATGCCCACTCTCTCATTTTTTTTTTTAGCTCCAAGAAAACAGTGTCTTTATTCAAATGATAAATTGTACTTTTTGTCACATTATAAAAATCTATTACTGTATCTTCCCTTTAAACATATAATTATGTTTTTGAGCTATGTACTAATTCTCAGAAAGTCCTCCCCCAAAAGCAGTAGAATGTAGCAATTCCCCTTACCTTTCTCTTACACTTCATTTTCTATAAAATACAACTGATGTGCTTGAAATTTCAGACTATTTCTCACCTCCTTAGGTTTACTCATACTAATCTCATACTCCTTCCCCCAGCATCCAGAAAATTCCAATTTATCTTTTAAAACTCAGCTCAAGGATATGATTGTTTAAAGTCTTCTTAAGTTCTTCATGCTATGGTATGTACCTCTGTTCTGGGCTCTCAGAATTATGTCGTTTTATATTTCCCCTCACTGTATATACGTCTTTCACTCTTGCAATGAGCTCTTAAGTGCTTGTATGCATTTTATTCAACTTTATATCCTGAGCAACTAGTATTATGGAGGTCCAAAGCTCTGATGAAATGGCGTTTGTTCAATGATTGGATTAGTGAAGCCATAAATTATAACCTGCCTAAGAAGGTAAAGGTTACACAGCTTGAAAGATATTTATTTCCATGTTTTACACATTTTCTTTTTACAAAGAAGATAAATATAGTAATGAGAGTCATATAATAAGAACAACTGACATTATGTTGCTCATGATACAAGTTTGTATTCCTCACGTCATTTGCTGAAGAACATAAGTTTTAAGAGGTAGAGAAAGGGTTTAAAGGCAGGACTATCTGATCTAACCATCTTATCTTGGTCTTTCGTGTTAGATGGTGAAATGTAAAATGCATGTCTGTTCATTTCTTCTCTCCTTTTCCTCTCTTCTTTTCCCAATCCTCATTTATTTATTCCTTTAATATATAGCATTAAGAAGTCACTGCCTTAGAATTTTTGTCTCAGTATAATAAAATGTTTAAATATATTATTAATAAAAGAAATATTAGTACACCTGCCAATATAAATTACACATGAATGGAAAATTTGAATCCCATTTGTCAATTACAGCTATATTAAATATTACTAATGAGAAGTAGAGTTGGAATAAATGGATACATGTTGTAACTACACCAAATATCATGTATATTTTCTTGGGAATATTAACTTAAACCCTCTAATCCTCAGCTATGTATGTGTGTGTGTGTTTATTTCTAAAGAAAATGTTAATGTAACAACTTTATACAGGTTTTGTGAAATAACAGGATATAATTTACATGAAATGACTTGATAAATGGTAAAGATACAAAAAATGCTTGCTGATAATTACTAATAAATTTCCACTAATGGAGAGACATAAATAGAAATATGGCTTTGAATATTTATTCAAATATTATTTTTTTCCATTGAAATTGGAAAAATAGATTTTAATCCATAATGCAGAGAGATAATCACACATTTTGACTTCTTACCAACAAAAAATGGTGTTCCTAAACATTAATATCAGATTGTGTTCTAATGTCAATATAACAAAAATCAAGTGTTGGGGCTTCCCTGGTGGCGCAGTGGTTGAGAATCTGCCTGCCAATGCAGGGGACACGGGTTCGAGCCCTGGTCTGGGAGGATCCCACATGCCGCGGAGCAACTGGGCCCGTGAGCCACAACTACTGAGCCTGCGCGTCTGGAGCCTGTGCCCCACAACAAGAGAGGCCGCGACAGTGAAAGGCCCGCGCACAGAAACGAAGACCAACACAGCCAAAAAAATAAATAAATTAATTAATTAATTAAAAAAAAAAATCAAGTGTTATGTCTATAAAATTAACATTTTGGTTAAACTTTTCATCAAAGCAAGAAAGTACATATTTGCTAATAGAACTGAATAACTAATAATGATGCATGATAAAAAGAGTCACTATATGGTTCTTTGGAAATTACCTGCACTCCCATTGGATGGAATATAACTACTTAATCATTTTTAAAATTTTATAAGAATTCATTTAAAATATTGACATATGACAATACATATGATAGACAATGATTAAAGCATTTCAGCCCATTAAATTATTCTGCATTTACCATTTAGTTTTTGTTATGTAGATTCTGCTACCTATCTTGTTGTCTTTTTGCTGACTTTTGATACTGTCAACTATGTATAAATAGTGGCTCAATTAATTTTATATTTTTTCCATGTTAGTAAAAGGTTTATTTAGAGTAAAATTTTACATGATGACTTGGTAACTATCAATCCCTATACCAACAGGTCATTTGATCTGTTTTAGTGAATTGATCATTTATCAATTCCCTAAAACTTCCAACGTACACACAGGGTCCTATATCCATAATATTCTACTAACATTCTCCTAATAATAATAATCTGTCCCTCCAACTGATTTACAGAACATTGGTAAATGCGTACACATATGATGATAAGAGTGTGAACTGATCCTCTCTCTTTAAAATGTTAGGTTCATTTTGATCCTGTCATTGTTTCTATGTGGTCAAAAGTTCCATGAATAATTTCTAAAGTGAAGTTAATTTTTATGATTAGGAGGCATTATCTGATTGATTATGTTAACATAAAACCAGAAGCACACACACACACATACACACACACAGAAGAGAAACTTGTAGCATCAAAGCTTATTTCAATTGGTTTGTTTGAATAAGCACATAAAAATCTAACATGCATGCTTAGACTTCAGGACGTACATTTCTTATAGCAAAAACCATCCATTTGGCATATGTGTACATCACAATAAGTTTTTACACATTCTTGAATCCCTTTTTCTCTTATTTACCCTCACCGAACTCACACACATATTATCATTTTATGAACACATTTTATCAAAGTACATATCAAAGACCACCTTTAAACTATGATTGAAAATGGGGCAGCATGTAGCCTAAATAGAGCACTGCAGGAAAGGATAACTTTTTGCTAGGCCATTCATCTCAACTATATCTCCATTGCTTTGGCCGTGGGGCATAGGGAAGCAGAGTGGGCCGGTCCAGCACTTACAATGACTTGCAGCACCAGCTGGCAGTGCCACTTTCCTCTTCCACAAATCAATATTCAGAAACAAATGCCTAGTCCCTTAAGTAACTCAGGTAATCCTCCCTGGAGATCTTTCTGTTTATCACTGAATATAGTTATTGTTTTACCTCATTTGAAATTATAGTGTTTGCTTATTTTATTTTAAGAAGATTCATTTATAAAATAGTTTTGGAACATTACAAATATTTTATTTAAATGGGTGACTCAAGCATGTTGGTTTAAATTAAACCACATGCTTGGGATATTCACGGAGCTATGTAAGGACTATATTTTATGAAAATGCAGGGTGCTGAGCAGCAAAATTTAATCTGGAGGGCACTTGTCCTCAGTCATGCAAGACAAGATGTATTAGCCATGAATGGATTGCAGCAGTGCTACTTGAGTTTCTTTAATTTTCTAAACCAAGATTGTAAAAAGAATCAGTGGTATTGAATCCCACCGGCTATGGTAAAAAGGCACTGCTCAGAGATAAAGAACAATTTTTCTTCTGCTGTAAAAGAGAACAGTTTTGGCAGATAGTAAAATGCATCACAGTATAATATACTCTAGGAAGAACATTAGAAAATATGGATTTTTTCTTAAAATTTTAAGAGTACTGATTCAGTATACTTTCCTAAATAAAAGGCAAATGATAGTGCTAATTGCAAATTATAAATGTTAAAAATGTAAATTACAGTCTAGGAGGGCATATGCACATGTCTTTATGAGACATATTCTTAGCAATGATTCAGTAAGAATAATATTTCACTTATGCAACTAAAATACTAATTAAGTTTCAAATATTCTACGTATTACCACTATTAAATCAAATTAGGTAATGGCAAATTAGAATGGTGGGGGTCTTTTTTAGCTATTACTTTGACTCACCAGGTTATAGTTTATGAATTATAGGGTTTATAACACCCATATTTTTTATAAATGCCTGGGGATTCTAGCATTGGATGGTGGATAGTTTCCCCTTGGTTTAAATTCCTGATTTTTAGTTTTTTTCTATGTATAAGGTTATTGATGACTTGATTATGTCTCTCTTGTTTATTTTTTTTTTCAGTACATCAGTAATACTTAACACATTTTTAAAGTAAAAGAACATTAATTTCTAGTCTGTGGTTTTTAAACTCTATGAAGAAGGAGACAAATACTTTTTCTAAAGTAATAGAACTAGTATGTGATGGAACCACTCACTAAGTATACACTTAACCTTTCTGTGCCTAAAATAAAAGGAGCGAACACCTCCATCAGACAACAGAACTTTCATTTTTGTCTGATTTTTCAGTAATTGAATACGTATAGTTTTTGTTTTGTCTGTGTCACCAAGGTAACACTAGTATTAGGATGCTTTATAATTAAAAAACAGAAGGCATTTTGTCTACCTTTGTAATAATTTCATACAGAATAATCAAGAAAGTTCCAGTACATAAAAAAATGTGATACTCAATCCAAACATAATGTAATAGAAAATATCAGTCAAACAGGCACACACTCCTTAATATCACTTTAGTGTTGGTATCTTTGTGACTCAAAATGGAAAATCTAGGAACTACATTATCCTGTCACTCCTTCTAAACACTCATATTGCTGAGATTATTGGCACCAAAGAATTGCACACACAGAATCCTTAAAAAGTAAAAATATATTTTAAGGCCAGAGATGTCATTTAATTATCTTTCTAACTTAGTATCAGGGACATGATTTTTTCATGTAATATATTCCTTTATTACTAGACTATATGGTATTCTTTATTATAGGAACGTATATGCATATTTTGTTAAAACAGTTCATTTTTAATCACCTATAGATGTATCTCATGTCAAATTATAACTCTGAAAACATATCTACAATATACCATTTTAACTCTTTGGGACTAAGCTCTATACATCAACTCCAAGGGTTTACCATCATAATATAAAGTCCTTCTTAGGGAATACAAAATCTAGGGATGATATAAAATGTACTGATGATATTGGCCGAAGGTATTATTTCATTACTTTAATTCAGTGAGCAGCAACATAAAGAAAATAATACATAAAGTAAATATTTTAATATTACTATGAAAATTTGAAAAGAATGTAAGACTGGAAAATCCATTAAAATCACCAGGAAATTCAATCCATCACTTGAACTTACAGAAGAAAGTATTTGAACACAATAAATGGCATTGATATTTGTCCAAATGTTTATCTCTCTCACAACTTTCCTGTATGTATGAAAACAGGGGCCTATTTCTTTACTAGAAGAAGATAAATGTTACAGGGCCACAATGTCTTGCTCTCCTTTATATATACATAAATCAGAATGATAAAGGGAAGAGAGCTAATATTTTCATACGTTTATTTTGTATAAAGTACTAAACCACAGGATGAAACAAATGAGAAGTTTTTATTCTTTGTGGTAGCATGCTGTTATAAATAAATATCTTATGTGACATCTAAGTTTGAGACTCAAAAGTAAGGAAGTTTTTATCAGGAAGTAATTCCTGTTAGAATCAAAGTACAGAGCAAACATGTTCTGGGAAGTTGCCAAGATTCCCAAGCTGGTTCTCTCGAAAACATGAAAAGCAATTATATGATTTTGAACTAGTCTGCAAGCAGGCTTATACATTTGGCTTTCCAAGGGGATAGTAAACAGGGAAATTAACCATGAATCTCCACAACCTCACAGTAAAGACTGTTTTCTTCCGCACACAGGAGGGTTCTGGTACCATGAAAGCTTCCGATAAACATGAAGATCTGGTCAGGATCTGGGGAAGCTCACTGTGTCTTTCACACAGGGAATTTTTGAATTTCTCTTGTTTCTCCCTGTTTTTCTGAAGATCCTGGTATTGTGACTACATGTCATATGAATGTCAAAAAAGAGGTTCTCAAAGTTTCTAATTTGATCTTCATGTTTTACAGATGTTGTCATTGGCCCCATCTCCTTCCCATGTCTTGGAAGGCCAGGCAGATGGGTCCCAAATAAGGAAAATGCTTGCTACATGATCTGCTATATGGCGTGATTTCCATAGGCACACTATGCACGCACAGTACATTGTATCTTGAAAATTAAAAGGACTCCTCTCTCATACACATATCTGTTGGCATCTTTCCATCAATCATATCACAGTCCCATCATGACAATGAGACACAGAGATATATCAAGGATAGTCACATAGCACTTTATTCAATACCCACACTTTCCCACTGCAATAGGCTAATGGCCTAATTGAAGGAGGCTCATGATCATGACATAATTAAACACCACCAAGTACTTTAGAAAAGTGAGTACATTGCTTTGAGGGTGAAAAGTTACTGCTCCTGGTGTTTACTGAATATTTCCTAAAAATTGAAAATTTTACCACTGTAACTCTAGTGACCCATTCCTAATTTCCAGTACACAGTTCAGATAAATTATTTTCCTAGGGGGTGGTAGATCTAAACTGCTTCTACATTTATAGTTGCCAAGCATAAATTCTTTTAAACACCTATGTTAATTTTAATTAAAATTATTCTTCTAAGATGTAATAACTTAGATTTTTTTTGTTATGCAATGAAATATGTTAATTTTAAAACTAGCAACCTGACCAAAAAAAAAAAAAAAAAAAAAGGAAGATTTAAATCTTGGAGATAAAAATGAGGTATTTTTATAAAAACATGAAAAGAAATCCAAATATTTGTGTATTTCTGAAAAGCCCTACAAGATATAGTCAGTGTACTTTTTTTTGTTTTTTTGGTGGGGCAAGGCTTTTTCACACTGTATCATGATATTCAGGGATCATATCCAATGTGAAATTCCTAGAAATACAAAGAGAATTAGGAATGACTGAAGTCTTTCATCTACAGATTGAGAAACAATGCATATCTTATGTGGGCAATAATTATAAAGTGGTATGCACTGTGTCCTAAAAATCAAAACCAAGGGCAATTTTTCTTATTGTTGTTGTGATGGTGGCAATTCAAGTTGGAGGAAAACCGAGAGCAGTTATGCAGACATAACCCAAAGGTATTTCCAGTATCAGCTTTCAGGAAATTAGTCTTCTTCCTCCCTCAGGTTCACCCACTCCCTGCCTTCTCCTCCCTCCAAATGAGTTAAGCCGGGTATTACTAGGAGCAATATACAATCTAAAAACTTTGTGTCATGCCAGTGAAGGAAGCATTTGGGGAAGGGGTTAAGAGTACCACAGGAAATTCTTAATAATGCTCTATTTGTTTCAAGTTTGAACTTTATTTTCACATTTATTTATTTTTACCTTAATACATGCTGAAATACTAACTACAATATGCACCTATGTGAAAATTACAGGGAAAATACAATTTTGTACTTGCAAAATAATCACTGAAGGAGAGAAAATGACATACATTTAACTATAATAAAAGGATTTCTAGCAAATTGAGATAATAAGACATAGTCTCACAAGAAGTCATTTTAATAATTGAGATTAAAATTAAAAATTTAATAACTTTTTCTCCTTTCCCTGTGTTCCATGTAACAGTGGCAAGTAGATCTGAGACAACTTAATGTGTAATTTGGGATAATTAATTAGAGAATATAGCATCAAACTTCCATCTCAGTAGAATATTACAAGACATTTCTTAGACTATGTAGTTAAAATTATCTGAATATTTTAATGATATTACCTGGGTCACAGAAATTGAGGAAAGTGCAAAAAGCTATATAATACAGGTCTTTTATGTTCTACCAACAGTCAATGTTTTATTGCTCCTTCTCTCAAAATATGGTGGCAAGATAAAAGGAAATAAGTGCTCAAATTAATTTTAGTCATTATAGTACTAAAAATACTAGCCAAAGATTAGAAAATCTTATTTTTTAGTATTAAAAAAACAAAAGCAGAAGATTGCATAAAACACCTTAATTTATTCAGTCTTATTTTGCAAAGTGGCATGGTTGAAAATAAAACCTTAATCAACAGAAGTTCTACTTTCACCATTTTACTTTTAGCCTTCAAAACAGTATATTTTACATATTGAACTTTACAATAATAACTATTTTAATCAATCACTTAACTCAGCCATCTCTTTGACAAAATAAGTAGATTCTTATAGACTGAAGATTATATATTTTAAAATGAGCTTTTTAAAAGCAATTATTCATATACTGGTTAACAATATATAGTTATAAATCTGCCACTTAATTCACTAGCACAGTGTCAGCCCACAGCCCAACACTTGGCAACGTAAGCTTCTAAATGCTGAAACTTTTTCTACTTTCATCTATAAGAAAAATCATCTTCTACATGATATTCCAACAAGGAAAAGCATTTAGATTCCCAACTTATAGATCTAAGAATACAAGACCACAGCAAAGGAGTAAATTAAAATGTTTTGCTTCACAGTGTAAAAAGACACTTCTACATTTGGTAAGAGTTTATGATCTAAAAGCAAAATAAGACTTTTCCATTGTTACAGATTAAGGGTCAATTTAGATGATTCACATCAAAAGCAGATTTTGATGAAACTAATTAAAATTCAGTTCAGTATTTAGATTTGCAATTTTTGTTTTAAAGTGTCAGGACCACTGTATTGCACAGCTCCGTGAGGACCATTCATGTGATATTCAATTTGAATGGTAATCCTGGAACTGTTCAAAAAAGTGGTAACTTAAGTACCAAGCACAGAATTAATAATGAATAAATATTTATTAAATGAAATGAGCATTAAGACACTTAAGGAATAACGTAAGCCCTGATGGCAAATTAATATTATATTTATCTCAAACATTTTAAGCAAAATAAGACAAAAATTCTGCTCTTGATGGAAACCATAATGTTTCATTGCTCTCTTGGTTGCCAAAAGATCTCCTATGATTGGTGGGAAGATGAGCCAGAGGCTTTCCCAACCAGTTCTCTCCTTCTTGAGCTGAAAAAGCACCTCTACTTTTTAGTTGGCTGCCCATAATAAAGATCACATTTCTCAGCCTTCTGCACAGGCAGGGGCACACATATGACTAAGTTCTGGCCTAAGCATTGGAGGTGGAGGAAAGGGAAAGCACAATTTGTCTGGCAAAATGGGAGAATGTATGGCTTTCTCCTTTCCTGTCCTCTTTCCCAGTGGTTGGAATGATACTGTGATATTGGCACTGGAGAGACCGTAAGCCATGAGGTCACTTTGGGGATAAAGAAGATGTAAACCCTAACAACAACGTGGAAGGAGCCTGGTTCTGTGACAGTCAGGAACACCACACTAGTCCTGAACCACCTACCTCTGAAAATTAGTATGTGACAGAAATCAGTTTCTATCTTGTTTTAATAACTGTCATTTAATGTTTTCTATCACTTGTAGCCAAATCTACTCCTGATATAGAAGTGAATACTCAATATGGTTTTTCTTAAAAATATTGTTTTCTGGTTTATCATTTTCTTTTATCTTTTTCTACTTTATGCTGTCTTTGACTAGAAGAACAATTAGAAAAGTTTAAATAGATCATACCAGCTTAGAAAACAATTTGATAAATTTGGAGAAATTGCTGGCCAGCAAATGTAGAAGAGGTGATGAATGACATTGTTACCTTATACTTAAATAGGAATGCAATATATACGAAATTAAAAAGCACCCCAAATATTTGGAATTTAAGGCAATTGAGGATTTTGACAATAATGTAAGATAGATTATTATTTTGAGTTATAATCTTTCAACTTAATTTTTCAATAAAGAATTAGTTTAGATAGAGTGTATTTTATTTTAGCATATAAATATTCCAGTAATTCTTAGTTTCCTGTAATTGTAACATGGACCCTGCCTTTATGCACTACCAGTGATGAAAATTCTCCCTATGTGCTATTATAAAATGACTTAACAATAGTTATACTTGATATACGAATGGTTAATATCAGCTCTATAAACTGTGAATTTTTTTCATTTAGTCCAAAGGATCTGCCAATGTCTACTGCCTTCATTAATTTGTGTGGAAATGTCATACAATTATATTACAAATATTTCAGTAACAACAACACATCTTCAATTAATTGTATCTTCCTTTGTTAGATCTTATAAAGTTCTTGCTTATAGCTTTGAAAGTATATTAATTCCTCCAATATTGAATATTTGTTCCACTAATATCAAATTTATACCTTTTTGTTCTTTTTTCATGTCTTCTGGGAACAGAATACTCATAAATTTACTTTAACATCATTAGTGCAATATTTGAAAACATTTTAAATGGTAACTAAACTTCACCCTTGTACTTTTAACGATGCACATAACTCGAAAGAAGTGACAAAAATAAGGATGCTTGGATGAAGTTTGTACATGCACATGCAAGGACTACTGCTTGACTGACCACTAGTGTAAGATTCATGGCTCTTAAGACATATCATTATTTTAAAGATGTTAAAATGTGGGAAGGGACTTCCCTGGTGGCGCAGTGGTTGAGAATCTGCCTGCCAATGCAGTGGACACGGGTTTGAGCCCTGGTCTGGGAGGATCCCGCATGCCGCGGAGCAACTGGGCCCGTGAGCCACAATTACTGAGCCTGCGCGTCTGGAGCCTGTGCTCCGCAACAAGAGAGGCCGCGATAGTGAGAGGCCCGCGCACTGCGATGAAGAGTGGCCCCCGCTCGCTGCAACTGGAGAAAGTCCTCGCACAGAAACGAAGACCCAACACAGCCAAAAATTAATTAATTAATTTTTAAAAAAACCAAACTGCTAAAAAAAAAAAAAAAAAAATGTGGGAAGGGTGGGGGGAGTGTCTAAAAATCAGTTAAATGCAGTGTATATTTTCTAAGCAGCTATTTTATGCTTAAAAGTTGAGTAAATTCACCTTAATGAAACACCTAATTTTAATAGAAAAGTATGAGAAATTAAAATTGGAATGGTCATGATCACCAAATCCCCCAACCTTAATATGACTGGCTTAATTTTACCAAAGAGCCACACAGTAAAATGTCAGGATAAGAATAAAAATGCTAGAAGGCTAAAACTGCATATAACAAAGTTATACGGTGATGACTTTATGACAACTTGAATTATGTAAATGACTGCAAAATGTTTTTCTCGACTATAATCACAAAGATCATTCAGTAGGTTCCTTGTAAAGGTCTTTAGATTTTCTAAACTCTCCATTTAATAAGAAAAAATTTCATCATTTCCTCCTTCCTCACCATTTTCTTTTTTTCATCTTCAGCATGCAAGCTCCAAATATCAAAATTGATTTTAAGAATAAAAGAATCTTTAGAGAGATAAACCCTAAGCCAGTAAATGCTAACCAATACAGTCATTTCAGTCAATAGTCATCATATCAGTAGAACCTTTGCGTTTTTCAGTTCCCTAAGCAGTGATGTGTGAAAAGTCAAGAATGTTGAGATTTTAAGGGGAAAAAACTGTTGATTCTTGCTATCTTTTACAGCACTGTGGCTCGCTCACAGTTCACAGCATGTGAAACAGTACAATCTGTTTTTCATATATCCAGACTAATTACATGCTGACTTCTTTCCAGTATTGTTCCAGTTTGTGTTAAAAAGACAAAAAAAAAAAAAAAAAATCTGTGTAAAAATAATCAAAGTAGTGTAAATGAGCTATATGATGTACATATACATACACACTGATTCTCACTTCTACTCCAAAGCTATTATACATAACAATTAAGAGTCTTACATTTACTTTCAAAATGAGAATAAAATGTTATGGAATTAAAGATGTTACTAGGTTATAGCCATCAATTCTGATTTATGAGAAACGCTAAAAATATTTTCAGTCTCCCTTTTACAACTTGTCATGGCGGATTTAAATCAAGTTGTCAGAACTGCAGGGACATATAACAATGTTTAAAAATAAAATTATATGCCCTTGTAGAATACAATATAAAACAATAAGCAAATATGAAACTGTATTGATGACGGTCAAAGCTAAGTGCTTGAAGTATGAATTACTTTATTATATTGTAAATGCAGAATTTTACTGACACAGGGTCAGAATTGGAAAGACAACAAACATAAATAATTTCCTTTAGGAAAAAAAAGTCACAAAATTTCACTGCTAATACGTAATTTGAAAGTGATTTTGAGTTAAAATACTGAGGCTCAATTTGCAGTGACCAGGTACTTCTAATTTTCCATGTCTTCTTCATTCTCACCCAACCCACATATTGATATTGGAAGGTCTCCTCGCTCTAAGTCACTACCTACTTGAATTTCCAGGTATCAGAAAACCCGATTGGGTTGACACAGCAAGACTCTAAGAGCCAGAAGCGTGAGTGACTGACTCTCTGACCTTCATCTACTTAAAGGTTGCCTTGAAGATAACACTGGACAAATATTAGAAGTGCAGGTTCAAGCCTAGTTATATTTCTATTAAACTGATATCAGAACTTGAATTTTGTTAATCTTCTAATCTTCTTTACACTTACAATCCTTTGTTTTTTTTTTAAACAAAGTTTCACCCTCAGGAGTGATATGCAACAGGTGACTTTTGTTAATTAAAAAAAAAATAGTTCCATTCATTTACTGGATTGCTTTTCAAAAAAAATGCAGATACTATCCTACTGAATGTCTACTATGTGCTAGACATGATGCCAGAGCTGGTGGAGATATAGAGACAAATGAGATATCTCTATTCTCATGGGCACATGGTTTAATGGGAAAAACAAAGAGACATACAGCTAACTCTAATGCAATGTGATGTGAGAAATGTTAGACCAGAAGTATGATTAAATACAATGTGAGCACAGATGGCATGATTAATTCTGTGGAGGAGGAAGGTCAGGCAATTTTGTGAGTGTGTATGGGAAATGCTATTTTTAAAAACATCAAATACACATTGTTACCAGATGATTATACTTGAGTTTTGGCACAAACCTATTTCTGAAAAATGTGGCATAATGTAAGAAGAAAACACAAATAATTTCAACATTTATGAAATGTTGGTTTCTATTTGAACCAATAGGAACACTGACTATTCAAGAAATAGCAGTGTCCTAAACTTCATTGCACACAAGTATCCCGTGATACTAATTTTGTATGGGGTGTTAAAGTGCCTCATAATCTGATGCTGCTATTTATACGACTTGCTATCTTTCTACATTTACAATCCTGACCTTATTTAATGACCATGTCTTCCAATGAACTAACCTTAACATTTTATTTCGTTCTCACTCTACAAGTTGATTTTTTTTTTTAGTACACGGGTATGAGCAATGAGTTAGAGACCAAAGAGGCTGGATCCTCACAGTTGAGACCATCATTAAAAAAGAAGAGGAGAATCATTCATGTTACATTTTATGACATTATATCTCATTTTCATTTTCATTCACGAGGGCATAATACTATAGCTGGTGTTTTAAAGTGACATCTTTATTTTGTTGTCAGTGCAAAGAACTTAAAAAAAATGGTTCTGAGTTTGTCTGCCTTTTAATTGCTTCAAGATCTCAAAAAGATGTACCTTATTAGCCCTTTTTCCTGATTATGTATGATGCCCTCAGCCATTTCAAAGTACTTAAGGAGATACGAATTGGATAGGTGTAAAAATGGACGTATACTGTGCCTATGAACTATTTGGAATGAGATCATTCAAAAAAAGTGGGGGCTAGGACAGAGATAGAACATATAGTAAAGAGGCTGAGGGTATTGTATGTGCTCTCACAGGGAGGTCTTTGATCTTCTAATTAAAACAAAAATTGAAGCCATTTTTTGAGACAGAAAAAATTGAAAACAGATAAGCTGGTGATTTAAGATTTAGAAGAGCTTTTGTGGATAAAACAATCAGAAACAGTAAACACATTTTCATAAAACCAAATTATTGGTAAACTATGCTTATTAAGAATCCATTTATATTAAACTGATATACTCTGTATAGAACTTTAACAATATTTTCCAAATATTTGGAGTCTAAGTTCAACAAAATATTAATTTTATACTTTGGGAAAGTTGATTGTTGAGAAAATGTTGATATATAATGGATTTGATATGCTGTCCTGCTCAGTGTCTGTCTATGGGCATCTCTTAAAAAATATTTATTGAATGACTGTCAATTAAATCTCTTGGATTAAAAAAAACAATTTATTGGAAAACATAGCTAATAACTTTTTAACCAATAATTTACATATACATATATTTCAGAAAAATATTTATCCTAATGATTTAATATACTTAAGGGAGCAAATTGAATAATCCCCCTTATAAAAATACTTTTCAATAATTTTATTGATACTGTTGAATAAATGGAGATTCAATACAGTCAAAAAAGAGAACTATAAGGAACTGGACATAATTCCATTTGACTTTAAGACTAATTTTGCATGATCTGGGAAAAAGTTTATATCTCTACTGTTTTTCATCTGTAAATTAGAGATCCTGTCACCTGGGAATATATTCTACACTAAAGAATGTAGTACATTTAGCAGTAATAGAATGGAATGGAGATAATTATATACACAGAGAACTTGGCAAACTATGAAATACTGATATAAATGTCAAATATTAGTTCACGTAATTCTAGATGTAAAAATACAGATAAGCCAGAACAAGTATACCTTTAGGGTTTTTTGTTTTGTTTTGTTTATTTTTGGCTGCCTTGCATCTCCATTGCTGCGCGCAGGCTTTCTTTAGTTGCAGGGGCTACTCTTCCACCGCTTCTCATTGTGGTGGCTTCTCTTGTTGCAGAGCACGGGCTCTAGGCGCGCGGGTTCAGTAGTTGTGGCTCGCGGGCTCTACAGCACAGGCTCAGTAGTTGTGGCGCACGAGCTTAGCTGCTCTGAGGCATGTGGGATCTTCCCAGACCAGGGCTCAAACCATTGTCCCCTGCATTGGCAGGCGGATTCTTAACCACTGCGCCACTAGGGAAGACCCTACCTTTAGTTTTATGTCAACATATTTCTGTTACATTGTGATAAGATTTTGTTATTAACTCTCTGAATAGAAATGGAATTTTGTTTTATTTTACATTAAATTTATTCACTCAAATAATGAACTAGAGTTACATATTTTCAGCTCTCCACAGAAATCTGCAGATATTTCTTTCTTCCTATGTAAGTTTTATGTAGAAGGATTTGAATATCTAGAACAGAATTCCTAATAAGGCTCTTCTAGAAAGATAAGAATTGGTATCTTTTCAATGATAGGGATATTACAATAAAGTAGATTATAATTAGTTAAAGAGAATCACCTATAAAAACATGGCTTAATTAAGTAATGAGAAAACATTTTTTCATTATAGTCTATACCAGTCTCCTGAGGCAACCTAGTTTCAAAGAGAAATGTATCATTATTTTCCTTTGTCAATTATGGAATGATTTAAAGTATTTCTTTAGTTATGCTATTTTAAATGTTTATATGTTCTAACTAAGTGCTAGCTATTTTATATTCAATGCCACTAGAAAATAATTTGATACGTATGATTACAAGACACAAAATTAAGCAGTCAAGTTCTGCCTTACTTTGATAAAGTATATTGCCAGAATTTTAAAAACAATGGGTGATTCACCAGTTAAAAATATCCATTAGCAAAAACAAACTAAAAAAAAAAAAAAAACAAAAAACAAACCAGTTAAGTGCTTGTCACCTCTTCCTCCACAACACAGTTATTGATACAGTTATTTCTAAAGTTTTTGAAAACTTTACCTTTCCATTTATTTTGTGAAGATGTAAAATCAAATGGGGAAAAAAAAAAAGATGCACTTATTCCAGAGTAACTGGGCATTTTTATTTTCTGGCTAGTTTGAAGAGATATACCTCTTCAATACCAACAGAGATTTAGGAATCTTTTTCTTCTTATTTGACTCCTTTTTTCCCTATCACTTTTCTAAGTAAATATTGAAAGTATAGATTGAAGTTAAAGGCAAAGTCTTAATCTTTTGTCTCAGTTTCCTTATCTATAAAATAAGGACAATGGTAGTACTGACTTGATAGATTATTGTAAGGAATCAATGTACTTTATAGTACCAAGATCTATGTGTCAGACACATACTGTGTACTCAGTAAATGGTAGCTATGAATATAATAATAACAATTATTATGTTAGCACATTTCCTTGTACTAATCAAACCACGGAAGTATAATACTCACTGAATTGCATTTGATCTTTTAGGCTCATAATTCACTTTTATATAATAAAGTTTAGGTGATGAAGGAATGAACTAGACTCTGGAAGACATTCCAACAGTAACAGAAAAGTTTAATTTTTATTCTTTATTGCAGCAGTTCTCAAACTGTGGTCTACAGACCCCTGGGAGTCCCCAAGTCTCACTTATTCCATCAGTAAAAAGTAGTTTCATAATAATAATGAGACATTGTTTGCCTTTTTCACTATGTTGACATTTGCAAATATCTTGCAAAAGCAGTAGTGGGTAAAACCCCTGAAATTTTAGCAATAATCAACTTAGAGGCATGGTATGTGCCACTGGGTTGAAAAGAATACTAAAACCTTAAGTAAACATTTTTAATATTCTAGAAGATGAAATGGGAGGTATGCATAAAGTATTATACTTTTGTTGAATTTCAAATTACGATTGTCTCAAAAAAATGTACTTGGGTGATTGTTTGAGAATCAAGCTGAATTAGTCACATTTTTCATGAAGCATCATTTTTACTTAAAGGAATAAGTGATGGACAAATCATGGTTATACAGAGTTAGGTTTTTGGCAGGCATTCGGTTGGAGATAAAGCACTGTCTTTTACAACAGTTTTTGTTATAAAGATGAAAACCAGCAAAAATTAAAATTTCTGACATCTTGATTCTGCCGCCATAATCTTGAGAGCTTTCTAGTTCATATAGTATTGTTCAGATGATATTAGTGGCAATAGTCACAAATATAATTCTTTTTCTGATATTTTCTAATGTAATTGTGGAATAAGTGCATAAATCAGTGAACCAATATTTTCTAACTGACCAATACATGACCTTACAAATTCAAGCATGGGTAAAGATGTATTCAAAGTGCAGGATAAACCAATGAATTTTTATGGAATAGAGCTGAAAAAGTTCATTGATATGGTTTGAGATTTCACATTGTAATTAATCATTTCAAAAATACCACTTGTTGAGTTTTGATGGAATATAAAAGAATATCAAAATTTTCTGAAAACACTATTAATGTACTCATTCTTTTTCAACTTTATATTTGATAAGGCAAGATTTTCTTTCTATACTCAACCAAATATAATATTGTTACAGACTAAATGCAGAATCAAAAGGAGAATCCAGCTGTCTTCTACTAAGGCAGACGTTAAAGAGTTATTAAAAGCATTAAAAGTGTAAGAGAGAGCCACTCATCTCATTAAAACAATATATATGTATATATATAACATTATAATAATATGCTTTTATACAGTATTAATATGTAGTGGGTTTGGCTTTTATTTATAAGTGAATTCATGATAATATTTTTAAATGTATCAATTTTAATTTTTAATATGATAAACATAAACAGACATAGCCCAAATAAACATAATCTTTTTGGTGTCCTAAGTACTTTTTTACGAAAGTGATTTCATTTTATCTTAGATTTAATAAAAGTCAGGTTATAATGAAAACTCCAAACTAGCTTTTAGAATAAACAGCTAATTTTCTGAAAAAAACTGTATACGACAAACAATAACTTCATGTTTGACTTTTGCAGCAGGGTCACAGAGTATTTTCTTTCAAAAAATATTTTTAACTTTATTAAATTAACATATTTTTGCCCAAATAATCCCTAAGCGATATTCGCCTTTTGTCATGTTGTGCTGTGAAATAATCTTCTTCTCAGTACTTATACCCAGGGTGGCAGATGGCTCATAGGTTAGGTGCCTAAAATGGACAAGACCAAATTAACACATTTGGCTGGAACTTATCTCAGGAAGCCAAGCTTGGTGGTGGGCAGCTGGACACCAAATTTATCAAAAATCCAACAACAATTGAAGCCAAGATTAAGCTCTAAAGATACAAATGTTCAATTTCTGAAGAGATTCTTAAAATCCAGATCACTACTTAACATTCACCTTTCATTATCACTTAAATTATGAGCATTTAATTGTTCATAAACTTTTCTATTTAAGCAAATAGAAGAAAAAAGAAGGTGATAATCAAAATAGTCAGTGTTCACATGAAAACTGTATGGAATGTGATAAATATAAAATTAGGAAAGATAAAATAAGAATTTTAAAATCTTTCTGTTCACACAACAAATCAATGAATATAAGATAGAGAAAGATGACTGGCCATGAGTTAGATAAAAAGAAACATAAAATATCCCCACTTCCTGAAACTTAAAACATTTTAATGTGAGTAAGACTTATGAAGTCACCATAAAAAAAAAAAAAAGTACAAAGGAAAGAGCCTTTAAAAGAGAGGCCATGCTGTATGTCAGGTGTATGATGGAGACTAAGTACTATCATGGAACAGACAGAGAAGACTACATAAGACAAGCCAATTGAGGTAGTCAATCAGGAAGGCAGTGGAGTGGTGGGTAGAAGGAAGGGTGGGAGGGAATTCAAGGTGAATAGGCATAGCCTAAGGCATGGAAATAAGAATAATTCTGATGGAGAGGAATAAACCTTGCATCTTTCTGATCACACTGGAAAAAGTCAATGACGTATAAAAATTCTAAAACTATTAATTGCAGTCAAATGTTCAGATTCTTTTATGGTAATTTAATTGGGGAGCAGAAGACAGGGTGGGCATATTGTAGAATCAAGGTGTAATTCACGAGAATGAATGAAGACAAATTCATTATTTATGGAGCCAGATATATTTCTGTCTTGTTGATTTTTATAAAACGTTTGCAAAACTGACTCAGTCTTTCCATATGATTAGATCATTTTGTTGTTGTTTTTGTTCTTCCAACAAAAAAATACACATGGATCTGACATGGTGATATATTAGGCAGTGTATACAAATCCTTAACAAAAAGTTTCATGTTAGGAATTATGAAGATGCTCACGGACTTAATTCACAAAAAATACTTCTACTCATAATCACATCTCTAGTTAGTATGAACTATTAAATCACCTTCCTATGAGAAAGAATCCAGGTGTATTATATTACAGAGAGCAAGGGTAGATTGAAAATGAAATATTCCAAACACCAATAAATGTGGTTGATTCAGAAATTAAGTATATTGCTCATATAATGGCATACTTTGGTGACATTTTTTTAAAATATGTTTTAATCTTATATTATAAATCTTTTCAATAGACAATTATTTCCTAATAATACATAATTGCAAATAACTTGTAGTTCACAAATCTACCACATAAAGAAACTATGCCTGTCATTACAGAGAAGGAATCCAGTCATAATGACCACCTGAATTCACAAATGCACATAAACACAAATATCAGGACTGGAGATGGCACTCTCTCTTCAGCAAAGCCTTGTCTACTCCACACATGAGGTCCTCCTTCCTCATACTCACACAGCACTCCTGCTAACCTCTAATACAGCCTTCATCACACTGGATTGAAATTGCCCAACTATGTGTTTTCTCATACTATGAGGGTGGTATTCAGATCTGCATTTGGCAGTAGGTTTTCAACAACTTTTTATTGAATGGATGAGTAACCACTGTTGCCAGGGCCATAAAATAATTACAAAACATCATCTCCAAGCAAACAGAATTTGTCCAGCTTGGACTTCTTGACATAGATAATAAACATTTATGGGCATGTTTTTAATATTTTCTATGTTCTTAATAAAATTGATATTAATTATAATTGCCACATTATACAATGTTTTATATCTAATTTCTCATTTATAACAATAGTGTTATATACTGAATTTACTTATAGTTCCAAGACAATCTTGGCATTTTGTAAATACTTTTTTTATAAATTGAAATTAATTTAAGCAATCCTATTCTGAGTTATATATGGATTCTATGGGAAGAAAATTCTAGTTGATACTTTATATTCAGGTAAATTAAACTATTTAGAAACTTATGAGCAGAAGCAAGAAGAACTACAATCCTGCAGCCTGTGGAACAAAAACCACATTCACAGAAAGACAGATGAGATGAAAAGGCAGAGGGCTATGTACCAGATGAAGGAACAAGATAAAACCCCAGAAAAACAACTAAATGAAGTAGAGGTAGGCAACCTTCCAGAAAAAGAATTCAGAATAATGATAGTGAAGATGATCCAGGACCTCGGAAAAAGAATGGAGGCAAAGATCGAGAAGATGCAAGAAATGTTTAACAAAGACCTAGAAGAATTAAAGAACAAACAAACAGAGGTGAACAATACAATAACTGAAATGAAAACTACACTAGAAGGAATGAATAGCAGAATAACTGAGGCAGAAGAACGGATAAGTGACCTGGAAGACAGAATGGTGGAATTCACTGCTGCAGAACAGAATAAAGAAAAAAGAATGAAAAGAAATGAAGACAACCTAAGAGACCTCTGGGACAACATTAAATGCAACAACGTTCGCATTATAGGGGTCCCAGAAGGAGAAGAGAGAGAGAAAGGACCAGAGAAAACATTTGAAGAGATTATAGTTGAAAACTTCCCTAACACGGGAAAGGAAATAGCCACCCAAGTCCAGGAAGCACAGAGAGTCCCATACAGGATAAACCCAAGGAGAAACATGCCGAGACACATAGAAATCAAACTGGCAAAAATTAAAGACAAAGAAAAATTATTGAAAGCAGCAAGGGAAAAACGACAAATAACATACAAGGGAACTCCCATAAGGTTAACAGCTGATTTCTCAGCAGAAACTCTACAAGCCAGAAGGGAGTGGCATGATATACTTAAAGTGATGAAAGGGAAGAACATACAATCAAGACTACTCTACCCGGCAAGGATCTCATTCAGATTCAATGGAGAAATCAAAAGCTTTACAGACAAGCAAAAGCTAGGAGAATTCAGCACCACCAAACCAGCTCTACAACAAAGGCTAAAGGAACTTCTCTAAGTGGGAAACACAAGAGAAGAAAAGGACCTACAAAAACAAACCCAAAACAATTAAGAAAATGGTCACAGGAACATACATATCGATAATGACCTTAAACGTGAATGGATTAAATGCTCCAATCAAAAGACACAGGCTTGCTGAATGGATACAAAAACAAGACCCATATATATGCTGTCTACAAGAGACCCACTTCAGACCTAGGGACACATACAGACTGAAAGTGAGGGGATGGAAAAAGATATTCCATGCAAATGGAAATCAAAAGAAAGCTGGAGTAGCTATACTCATATGAGATAACATAGACTTTAAAATAAAGAATGCTACAAGAGACAAGGAAGGACACTACATAATGATCAAGGGATCAATGCAAGAAGATATAACAATTATAAATATAGTTGCACCCAACATAGGAGCACCTCAATACATAAGGCAACTGCTAACAGCTATAAAAGAGGAAATTGACAGTAACACAATAATAGTGGGGGACTTTAACACATCACTTACACCAATGGACAGATCATCCAAGATGAAAATAAATAAGGAAACAAAAGTTTTAAATGACACAACAGACCAGATAGATTTAATTGATATTTATAGGACATTCCACCCAAAAACAGCAGATTACACTTTCTTCTCAAGTGTGCAGGGAACATTCTCCAGGATAGATCACATCTTGGGTCACAAATCAAGCCTCAGTAAATTTAAGAAAATTGAAATCATATCAAGCATCTTTTCTGACCACAATGCTATGAGAATAGAAATGAATTACAGGGAACAAAACATAAAAAAACACAAACACATGGAGGTTAAACAATACGTTACTAAATAACCAAGAGATCACTGAAGAAATCAAAGAGGAAATCAAAAAATACCTAGAGACAAATGACACTGAAAACATGACAATCCAAAACCTATGGGATGCAGCAAAAGCAGTTCTAAGAGGGAAGTTTATAGCTATACAAGCCTACCTCAAGAAACAAGAAAAATCTCAAGTAACCAATCTAACCTTACACCTAAAGGAACTAGAGAAAGAAGAACAAACAAAACCCAATGTTAGCAGAAGGAAAGAAATTATAAAGATCAGAGCAGAAATAAATGAAATAGAAACAAAGAAAACAATAGCAAAGATCAATAAAACTAAAAGCTGGTTCTTTGAGAAGATAAACAAAATTGATAAACCATTAGCCAGACTCATCAAGAAAAAGAGGGAGAGGACTCAAATCAATAGAATTAGAAATGAAAAAGGAGAAGTTACAACAGACACCACAGAAATACAAAGCATCCTAAGAGACTACTACAAGCAACTCTATGCCAATAAAATGGACAACCTGGAAGAAATGGACAAATTCTTAGAAAGGTATAACCTTCCAAGACTGAACCAGAAATAAACAGAAAATATGAACAGACCAATCAGAAGTAATGAAATTGAAACTGTGATTAAACATCTTCCAACAAACAAAAGTCCAGGACCAGGTGGTTTCACAGGTGAATTCTATCAACCATTTAGAGACGAGCTAACACCCATCCTTCTCAAACTCTTCCAAAAAATTGCAGAGGAAGGAACACTCCCAAACTCATTCTATGAGGCCACCATCACTCTGATACCAAAACCAGACTAAGATACTACAAAAAAAGAAAATTATAGACCAATATCACTGATGAATATAGATGCAAAAATCCTCAACAAAATACTAGCAAACAGAATCCAGCAACACATTAAAAGGATCACACACCATGATCAATTGGGATTTATCCCAGGGATGCAAGGATTCTTCAATATACGCAAATCAATCAATGTGATACACCATATTGACAAACTGAAGAATAAAAACCATATGATCATCTCAATAGATGCAGAAAAAGCTTTTGACAAAATTCAACACCGACTTATGATAAAAACTCTCCAGAAGGTGGGCATAGAGGGAACCTACCTCAACATAATAAAGGCCATATATGACAAACCCACAGCAAACATCATTCTCAATGGTGAAAAACTGAAAGCATTTCCTCTAAGATCAGGAACGAGACAAGGTTGCCCACTCTCACCACTATTATTCAACATAGTTTTGGAAGTCCTAGCCATGGAAATCAGAGACAAAAAAGAAATAAAAGGAATGCAAACTGGAAAAGAAGAAGTAAAATTGTCACTGTTTGCAGATGACATGATATTATACATAGGGAATCCTAAAGATGCCACCAGAAAACTACTAGAGCTAATCAATGAATTTGGTAAAGTTGAAGGATACAAAATTAATGCACAGAAATCTCTTGCATTCCTATACACTAATGATGAAAAATCTGAAAGAGAATTTATGGAAACACTCCCATTTACCACTGCAACAAAAAGAATAAAATACCTAGGAATAAACCTACCTAGGGAGACAAAAGACATGTATGCAGAAAACTATAAGACACTGATGAAAGAAATTAAAGATGATACCAACAGATGGAGAGATATACCATGTTCTTGGATTGGAAGAATCAATATTGTGAAAATGACTATACTACCCAAAGCAATCTACGGATTCAATGCAATCCCTATCAAATTACCAATGGCATTTTTTACAGAACTAGAAAAAATCATGTTAAAATTTGTATGGAGACACAAAAGACCACGAATAGCCAGAGCAGTCTTGAAGGAAAAAAACGGAGCTGGAGGAATCAGACTCCCTGACTTCAGACTATACTACAAAGCTACAGTCATCAAGACAATATGGTACTGGCACAAAAACAGAAACATAGATCAATGGAGCAAGATATAAAGCTCAGAGATAAACCCATGCACCTATGGTCAACTAATCTATGACGAAGGATGCAAAGATATACAATAGAGAAAAGACAGTCTCTTCAATAAGTGGTGCTGGGAAAACTGGACAGCTAACATGTAAAAGAATGAAATTAAAACACTCCCTAGCACCATACACAAAAATAAACTCAAAATGGATTCAAGACCTCAATGTAAGACCGGACATTCTAAAACTCTTAGAGGAAAACATAGGCAGAACACTCTTTGACATAAATCACAGCAAGATCTTTTTAGATCCACCTCCTAGAGTAATGGAAATAAAAACAAAAATAAACAAATGGGACCTAATGAAACTTCAAAGCTTTTGAACAGCAAAGGAAACCATAAACAAGACGAAAAGACAACCCTCAGAATGGAGAAAATATTTGCAAATGAATCAACGGACAAAGGATTAATCTCCAAAATATATAAACAGCTCATTCAGCTCAATATTAAAGAAACAAACAACCCAATCCAAAAATGGGTAGAAGACCTAAATAGACATTTCTCCAAAGAAGACATACAGATGGCCAAGAAGCACGTGAAAAGCTGCTCAACATCACTAATTATTAGAGAAATGCAAATCAAAAGTACAATGAGGTATCACCTCACTCCTGTTAGAATGGGCATCATCAGAAAATCTACAAACAACAGATGCTGGAGAGGTTGTGGAGAAAAGGGGACCCTCTTGCACTGTTGGTGGGAATGTAAATTGATACAGCCACTATGGAGAACAGTATGGACGTTCCTTAAAAAAATAAAAATAGAATTACCATATGATCCAGCAATCCCACTGCTGGGCATATACCCAGAGAAAACCATAATTCAAAAAGACACATGCACCCCAATGTTCATTGCAGCACTATTTACAATACCCAGGTCATGGAAGCAACCTAAATGCCCATCGACAGATGAATGGATAAAGAAGTTGTGGTACATATATACAATGGAATATTACTCAGCCATAAAAAGAATGAAATTGAGTCATTTTTAGAGATGTGGATGGACCTAGGGACTGTCATACAGAGTGAAGTAAGTCAGAAAGAGAAAAACAAATATCGTATATTAATGCATGTATGTGGAACCTAGAAAAATGGTACAGATGAACTGGTTTGCAGGGCAGAAGTTGAGACACAGATGTAGAGAACAAACGTATGGACAGCAAGGGGGGAAAACTGCGGTGGGGTGAGGATGGTGGTGTGCTGAATTGGGTGATTGCGATTGACATGTATACACTGATGTGTATAAAACTGATGACTAATAAGAACCTGCACTATAAAAGAACAAAAAACAAACAAACAAAAAAACCAACTAATACTAAACTTTCTTTGGGTTATTTGTATGGAAATATGTTAATATAAATGTTTCAGACATTACATGAAATTTCTAAAAATCTTATATGTTCTGGTATAATGTTATAAGTTATAATTCTAGTTATTACTTTAAAATGTATATCTCTGAAATAACTAAATTTCCTTGTCAATTGCATTATTATGAACTTTCATCAAATCTTTAACCATGGTCATTTTTAAGTCTTTTGTCGTTTACAGACAGTTCTGGGTGTACTTTGATGCTTTTGTAAAAATGTTCCTATAAAAGGGTTTCATCTTCAAGGAATTCATGGAAAAGACTCTGACAAGTACAGGTTTCTGGTAACTGACTATACTGCTGAACTGAATGAATAAGCATTTTCAGAACTCTAATGGAAAACTGATGAATTCATAAAAGTGCTAACAAAAGATCAAGATGAAAAAAAATTAATTACATGGGACTGAGTGAACTGATGAGGATGATTATAATTTTTGTGACTTTCTGTTTGAATAATAATAAAAAAAAATCCCACAAGGACTCAGAGGCAAAAAATATACAAATCAATTTGCACTGCAAAGTAAAGGAGCTGTTACAGTGGAGGATTACTGGACTGAATGTCAATATTATGACATAGTATGAGTGTGTTTCATGTTTGGTAATTGCAATCATTCTTGCTTTTGTTGTGGTCATCCATTTACAATGCTTGGTGTCAGTTTATCTCTTGTAAAAATAAAATACAGTGTGTGTGTGTGAAAAAAAGAAAGTTATCTGCTTATATCTAATATATGACTTATTACATGTCACTCTTACCTCTGAACACCATAGGTATATGAGAATAGACATGTTTATATGAAAAGGATCTTGCATATGGCTATGATACTATCAACCCCAAACTTGACTTTGTTATAATTATAGTAATGCTGACAAATAGTGCATGAACCTAACAAATGATCTTCAATTTTAAAGTTTAAAAACTAGTGGAACAATCATTTTTGGGATAGTGAAGAGTTCATCATGAGTCTATCATGTGTTTAATTTGTAACAAATTATTTCTTTTGGTTGTACAAATAGAAATGACATTGATGATAGTTACCTACATTCCCTTGCTCTAAAGACAAACTGCTTTTATGATTTCTTCATGCAATATCCACTTACCTATTGCTTTAAGCCTAAAATTCCTTTGACTATATTCTTACTGAAGCCATTCTGTCTACATAGCTTTATATTTAGTACAATTCCCATGTTAATATGTCATTTTAACTATCTACAGTGTGATTTTACTAAGAAACTCACACTTTTAAAACACGTAACAGCTCTCAATATTTACTTGTAATTCCCTATTAGATCTCAGAAAAAAATGAATAAAATAATTTTACTTTTGGCAAAAATAATTTTCTTAAGAGAAGAAATTCACTACTCTATCCAGTCTAATAAAATAGGATTCAAATAACAAAAGTTTATGTACAAGATAGGCTTTTTCAGGAAATAAGGGCAATATAATAAAATCACAGGATTTAAAAAATTGAAGAAAACTCGGTCCAGCATTTTCCAGATTTTCCTTTGTAGAACTTTGTTACTAGATGTGAATAAATACTGATTTACTAAAATACGCCTTGGGCTTCCCTGGTGGCGCAGTGGTTTAGAATCTGCCCGCCAATGCAGGGGACACAGGTTTGAGACCTGGTCCGGGAAGATCCCACATCCCCGTGGAGCAACTAAGACCATGTGCCACAACTACTGAGCCCGCACCCTAGAGCCCACGAGCCACAACTACTGAAGCCTGCGCGCCTAGAGCCCGTGCTCCGCAATGAGAGGCCATCGCAAAGAGAAGCCTGCACAACGCAATGAAGAGTAGCCCCCGCTCACCACAACTCACACCTAGAGAAAGCTCGCGTGAAGCAATGAAGACCCAACGCAGCCAAAAATAAAATAAATACATTTATATTAAAAAATAAAATATGCCTTGATAAAATGCAGTTGGTAACCACAGCATACAATGCCATTTTAGAAATTAACCTTGAACACTAGCATACTAAATACCATAAAAATCCTAAGTGTTGAATTTTGTTTAAATGAAGTCTTCTTTATTTGATCACTGAGACCTTTCCCATCATGTCTATAAATATCTAGTTTTCCAAAGCACCATATGTGATACAAAGATTTAGTCTGTGGTGGTTCTAAACCATGACCTCAGAGTATCTGACACACCTCCCATTTAGAAGACTCCCCATACCTTGAGTCTAGTGGCTTGTTACTGGTGGGCTTATTATTTGTCCAGTAAAGTAAGGCATGATGACCTATGTGACTTATGATGTTAAGTCCCAAAAGGCCATGCAGCTTCAGTCTGGTACAAATGCATGCACTTGAGACGCTCCCTCTCAGAACTCAGCTTCCATGCTCTAAGAACCCTAAATAGAAATTTTGCATCTATACACTTTAGTCAATAATCTCAGCTGTTCCCAACCTTTGAGTCATCCCAGGCTACATGTTAGACATATGAGTGAAGATGCTTCTACATTAGTTCTGTCCAAGAGAACATTCTGTGATGATGGAAATGTTTTATATGTATGCACTGGCCAACAGGGTCGTCACTAGCCACATGCGGCTATTGAACATTTGAAATATGGCTAGTGTGACTGAAGCACTAAATTATTAATTATATTTAGTTAATGTAAATTTAAATACAAATAGTGGCTACTGTCTTGGACAGTGGGCAGATAATTCTAGCCCCCAGCCATTTGCAATCACCCTCTGCTGACTCCCCAGAGATCATGGAGCGAAGACAAGTCATCCTGCTTTATCTTTTCCAAATTCATGACCTACATATCCTATAAGCATTTCTATCCTCTCCACAAAGTTTGGAGTAATTTGTCATGAGCAATAGATAACTGAAACCTCTTAAGTATTGAGGTCCAAAAATTGTGCTTTGCACAAAGTTCTGTGACTAGTTTCTTGAAAAACTTAGAATATAATTCAGGAAAGAGAGTTCTGAAAATTCTATCAGCAATGGACTCTTTCAATAATAAGTTATCAAACTTGGAAGGATTACAGTAAGTGATAGTTCTCATCTACATAATTTATTCCTGAAACATGATGTATGAGTGTCCATATGAATGACTATAATTCTGTTAGTCAAATACAGGTCCTGCCTATTTTATAATATTATCTTTCCTTAAAATGCAAAAATTTGAAATAAAACTACTTCCATAGAAATTATAACACTAAATAGCAAGTGATGCTTATTTGTTAAACATTAACAAAAAAATTACAATAATTCTGATACTCCTCTCCCACTCCTCAAAAAAATGTTGTGATTAGTTTACCAATTAAGGCTTCAATACAGTTTATTAAGTGAAATATCTTTTTTCATTTCTTATATATTCAGTATATTAGTTAAAAGTATCAGAGAGTAAATTAGCAACACAAATCAGCAAACATCCCCATCTATCAGCAGCCTTGACAGCCTTGTTATGGTTTACATTCCCCAAGGAAAGTCTCAGCACCAAGATATTGATTTGCACTTCTGCACTTTTCTGACTAATTATTATCAGTGCAGACCCTCTAGTTAATCAGTTCATTCTCACAGTAAGAGTGGCCTTCAATTTAAATTCATTATGCTGATAAATGACAACATTACAGCATGACAATTGCTTTAATTAAAAATATTTTTTACAAAGATTAGAGGACTATTGCATGCTTAAGTATACCAAATTGACTACTGAAGTTTCTGTTCCCAGGAACTGAGGGTTTCACTGATGTATGCATTCAACATTTCTGTCTAAGTTTTGAAAAGGAGGTTCCTCTTTAATAACATTTATCTTGAGAACTATGTCAGTAGGAATGACCCTGTAAAGAAAATTGGTTAGGAAAGATGTCAAATTCATTGACCTCTTTTCCTAATGTATGGCCAGGTTATTTGAGAGGTAATGAAGGTAGGCTGGAAAGTGGAGGATGCTATTGAAAACGGGGTTAAGAAAATTCTCTCTCATAAAGTGCCTTGAGTATCTGCAAGAAGAGTTCCATGCAGGGGATACAGAAAAACAAATACACTGAATTATGTGCTCTTTAGATGTAATATTTTATATAATTCTCATAACTTCCCCATGAGGTAGGTCCTATTAAGATTATTCTTATTCCTGTATGAATAAATCCAAGCTTACACAACTAAGTAACTTGCAACCTCACTGAGGTTATATAGTGTATTACAATCTTAAGTAAAAGATGTTTCTTTTTACAGAGCTCATTCTATCAACTGCACAATGATGCTTCCTCTAATACTTGAAAGAGAGGCAGAGAAAGAGACAGAGACAGAGATACAGAGAAATACAGAGAGAGAGATAAAAACTAGAGTACATCTGAAATATACTTGTTAATTAATTTTCATCTAAAGACAGTTTATTTCTAGGTTTAACATAATATATCCAAGATGAGTTAAGTAAACAACACTATGCAAAGGCATGAATGATTATTATAACTATTAATTATAATTAACACCATGATTTATATTACAGACTCCCAATGGCTTTAAAAACTATGCATTTCAATTTATTGTGGAATGTTTTCCAGTAGTTTTCCTAATAGTTTTCAATAAGGGAGTGAATGAAGACATCTGAACATCAAGGAAAGACCTGATTACAAAGCTGAATCTTATCACCCTGTGTTTCTCCAACAGACAGCAGAAATCTAACAGATGTGCCTTGAGTAAGTGAATGTCCATGCTTTTCAACACATGCTGGGGGTATTAGCTGAGGCTCTCAGACTAGAATCTATATCACATAGTCAAAAAAAAAAAAAAAAAAAAAAAGCACTGCTTATAATTTAAACAAAAAGGGCATTATTCATTCTTTTTAAGAATTCTCTATTCTGTTACTGCATATGAGCACAAAAAATAAGAATCAATAATATTCTTGGTAATGATTCTGTCAAGAAAAATTTTTAGTATTTTAACATATTTTGCTTACCAAGTAAACAAATTGGTAATACATGTTAGAAAGTATTCATAAAAATGATTTAAAAAGAAAATATCTGGGCTTTGATTAAGACAATCTTAAAATATCTTTAAAAATTATGTTAAAATTACAGATTCAGTATTATTATAATTGCCATGTGCCATGTATATACTTCCTCATATAATTCCCACAATTGCCTTGTGGAAATATCTATTATTATTTACAGATAAATGAACTGAGGAGCAGAGAAGTAACTTAGTAAAGATCTCCTCAGGAGTAAATGACAGAACCTTATGTGAATTCAGGACTGCCTGATGCAAGTGACTGTAAATTATAATTCACATCACACTGTCCATTTCTCATCAGAGCTGGATTAAATAATTTCATAGTGTATTTTTCATAATAAAGTTAGCTTATGATGTCACATCTAAAATGTAAATCAAACTATTTTATTTAAATATGAGTTTTGCACTAGTACTATATTTGGAGTATCTTGTTAGTATTTATATTTTTAAAAATAAAAATCAATTTTAATATATTTAAAATTACTTCTCATCCTATGAAATATTGACTTTATAAAAGAAATCATTCACCAAAATTCCCCTAGCATCATATCCTGTGCTTTGTAGATTATTTCTCTGAACAGAAACAGAAGGCTAAAAAATAAGAAAAATATATAGTTAAGAAACTAAGACTATTCCTAAATATTTGCCATTTATAAATGTACATATTAGGTATATGTTCAATATCATTAATAGGCATCTAGTATTTTTTTTTTTTTTTTACTAAGGGGCTCTATCTAAATTTTAATAGTCTATCTTGATTAGTTATTTTTAGTTCTTTAGAACTGGTCATTTCATGTAGTTATTTATTGTAAGACAGAAGAAAATCAGATCTTGGGCAGGACAGTTACTCTTCCCAATAGTTAGTATCAAATTTAACCCAGATAACTCCCAGTTTTGACTTAAAATGATTGGTGCTTGATAATTTTGAAAGAGAGTATGTTTTTCAGGATTTATAGAATTACATTAAGATGAACTCAATTAGAAAGGAACTGACTTAGCAAGGAAAATATATTGTAGAATAAAAGACCTAGGAAGACAAAGTCTAGGGAAAAAAAATAATTTATGGATTAAAGGTATTGTAAACTAAATAGCCATAAATATTGTTAGAGTGGAAGTACAAGAATAACAAATATTCAGAATATCTACTGGCTTAAACAGGATTTAAACTTTTATGGAAATGGGTATCTCTGTTATGTATCACTAAAATATAACTACAAATTATGGATTTTTTAATTATTCAAAAGGGAACTTTATTGTTATACACAAAATTATAGACATATTACAAATGTTATTTTACTATCATGGATCTTTTTTAAAAAATAAGAACATCAGGAATAAATGCCTATAAAAATGAGAGATCAAGCAAAACCTAAGTATCGAAAAGTTACATTTTACAAATGACACATGTGCCCTCTTTGTGTTCAAAATCAATACTTCACAGTGGACATATACCTGGTTTCTGAATCATCAGTATCAGACTTTATTGAATATCTAGAGAATAATGATTTTCTCAATGGCAAATGTTATAACCTTCAATTCCTAATTATCTAGGGAGAGTTTACATTTGACTCCAACCATAAATTCATATATTCAGAAATTCTCCAGTTACATTAGATTGATTTGACCTTTGGTCATAACCAACTATATTTATCACTTACATATAGCTATTAAAAATAAATATTTATGTTCACAATATATTGTTCCAATGTTTATTTCTTGGTAAAATGATGGTATTCCCATTCATAATTCCTGTTGAAATTCAGAAAAGGAAGTGATTCCAAAACTAAATTATCTTTTTCATGTATATTTACTTTTATATTTCTGAGCTCTATATTTCTAACAAAACAAAACAAAACAAAACATCCTTTCTGTCACACTTCTATAACTTTAAAAATGGTACTAAAAACTATAAGGGCTCAATTATAATTATAATTTAGCAGGCAAATTGGCCATCCATTCCACTTTCAAAGAACAGCTACCAAGTTGATCTCCTTCAGAGGAAAAGAGGACCTGTATGCATGCAAAGCATTTGATTACAAAATACTATGGTTGAATAACAAATTTAAAAATAATCATGACCTAAATGAGAAGACACCATTGGAAAGAGTCTGAACTTTGGAATCAGAGGCGGGACATGCACT
Source organism: Balaenoptera acutorostrata (assembly GCF_949987535.1). Classification (NCBI taxonomy): domain Eukaryota; kingdom Metazoa; phylum Chordata; class Mammalia; order Artiodactyla; family Balaenopteridae; genus Balaenoptera; species Balaenoptera acutorostrata. Next base: position 62,998,123 of record NC_080064.1, read on the forward strand.
GTTGCACTTGATTTCTTTGAAACCTTGGAAAAGTGAATTAATCTTCTTGGAACTTAATTTCCATCTCTAAAATGAGAAATGATATAAGCCTACCTCGTGGGAAAAATAGGAGAGTGAGAAGCAATGTTATAAAACACAGTGCCTCATAAATAATGAGCACCTAATAAGTGGTAGAGAAAGTTGTTTAAACTGAATCTTCCTGATTGCTATTCCCAGAGTTCTCTAAGGGTGTGAAGTGCTTGCTGGGAAAATACCGCTAAGTTAGACAGATTGAGGTAAAAGATGCCATCTGATGGTGAGGCAACAACAGAGGCCATGAAGGAAACAGCTTGGGAAGAGAATGCTTTGCATGAGACAAGAAGGATCATTTTGCTCCCAAGAGGGAAGGATCAAGAAAACCAGGATTGATATTACAAAGCTGGAGACTGTAGTGGGAAACAGGCACTGGACATTGTCTTGGAGTGAAGGAGCTAAAAAAAAAAATTCTGAGAATGTGAATGTTTATGTTACATTTGTAGTGTTTGGCTTTGCTAAGCTAAGTTTAGACCCTTCCTTTACCATAACAAATCTTTTGTTATAAACAGGGTCTTTTCCCTTATGGAAATCAAGTAAGAGACACTGGTTGATGTGGTATGGATAAGCAACTGTATATTTGCAAATGAGCAGAAGTGAGCATTAAAAATAATTACTGTGAATTCACAAAGTATTGGAGAAAGCTTTGATTTCATAGGATGCGTACACATAATTTTAGCCAGAGAGCACAGTGAATAAGATTCCAGACAACGGAGTCATACTTTCCAACTTAGAATACTGGCTTCTCCTACTACTGTATGTCCTTGGGCAAGTTACTTAAATCTCTCTGTGCCTCATTTTCTTCACTGTAATTCTAACAGTACCTGACTGATAATAATGTAGGCATTACAAGAGTCAATACACGTAATGTTTTTAAAACAATGCCTGACACATACAAAGAACTTTAAATATAGACTTACTGCTATTATTGGGAAAAATCCAGCTGACCTTCTATCAGTAGGTATTATTGTGATGTAAAATATAGTGAGTGGCATAAAAATCTTAAAGGTCTCAAAAAGGAAGTCTTGAGACACCTATGCACTGAAGGTGATCAGAGACATTTGAATAGTAAAGTTCCCATGTCTTCATTTAGCTGTATTTTTTTGAGGAAAATGAAACTCAAATAGTCTAATCCTGTGTCATTTCAATAAAGTTTTGCTTCTCACTATTTAGCTTCTTAAGATGGAGGTTATAATTAGGGGGACAGAAAAGAGAAAAAGGGAATTATCACCAAAATTCACATTGCTGACTATATTGCTGTCACCATATTGTTTAAATGTCTATTCAAAAAAAAAAAAATTCAAAGAAGGATCTGAGTAGTATTCAGCTTTAATCTATCCTGTTTCACCTCTCTCTTCTCAAAGAATAAATGTTGAGGTTTACATTTCCATATACGCAGGTCATTAAATCATCAATTTTATATTTTTTAAAACCATTACCAAAATTGTTTTCTCAACTCCACTAGTAGAAAAGCCCATAGAGTCTTGACATGAACGGTATCACCCATGCTACAGTAATGCTTAAGCAAGGTGATCCTGGAATCTATAGTATTAGCTCTCATTAATATTTTTAGTTTATAGTCAGATAATTACACAGAGAGATATGAACATATATGAATCAATATCTTGATTGTAAATGACAGTTTAGTTATCAAGAGTCAACTCTATCACCTAATATTTTTAAATAGGCCAGAATTATATAATAAATTTCATGTTTTTCCAAAATAAATGATCTAAATTTCCACAAAGGTAACATTTATCTATTGAGAGTTTGTAATCTTTATTACAAAAGCCGTGCTCAAGTCTGAGACAAGTAAAATTACGATCTGGAAGATATACTTAAACTAATTGTTAAGTCCTTTAGTGTTACATTCATGTTAATCAATATATCGTTTTTTTCCCTTTTTTTTTCAGTTGATTTTTAAAGAGACGTAATGATCACAGTTTTTAATGTATTCTAAAATGCCTGTAAATGAAAATTTGTTTAGAGAATTAGATTCAGCCTCTGATTTCAAAGATGTTTTCCCAAATAAGAAAATCTGTTCCAAAATGTAATGCAAATTACATTTCTAAATTCCACAATCTTCTAAGACATTCTGCTTTTATCAAAAAGCAGATTTTATACAATGAATTGTACACTATGTAATTTTTCTACTCATTCCCTTTAAGAAGTAAGTAAAATGAACAATCAATCCACATGATCTTTACACATTTGCTCAGTACATTAGAATATATCGTACAGATAATCACTAGTTCAGTGGGAGTTCTTTGATTGCAGAGGACTTAACTATTTAAGTAACCACATTGGGTAGGATACGTTGCAGATTTCACTGCTGGAAATATCACATGAATCATTTGATAGCACATGAAGCAAACTAATTCTAGCAAAGCAAGCAGTCCAAAGTTCAAATTAAAAGTTAAAATCTGCTCTTTAAGAATGGAATTACCTATATCTCTCACAAATTCTCTTTAGCATAATGATATAATTGATTTCAAAAATTATTTATACCTAATACCTAACTTTAAAAAAAAATGTAGTGCTGATTGCTACAAATGGCACTTATGAAGTTATCTGTATAACTTTATTTCTAGAAACTGATTTGCTGATATAAGGTAATCCCAGATACATTTCAAATGCATTTCATAAGTCATCAAATAGATAATCAAATTATGGTGTTCTTCATTACAAACAAAAATATAAACCTGTTGAATTAATATAAACAAAGCAAAAATGGCCTTTAGCTACTCCTTGAATCTCAGATTTCTTTCTAAAATATTTCTCTTAGTTAGTCACTCTCCATATTTTTGTTTATCTTATAAATCCAAACTACTGAATTGGTCCTATTCATTATTTCTTTAACTTGTCAAAGTTCGTTTGAATTCTAATCTCATGGTATCCAAGAATCCATCCAACTTCCTGTCATCCAAAACGTAATAAGCAGACTCTTGTTTTAACCTCCCAAATAGTGAATTTTATGAAATAATACTGATCCTGGAACTACATCCTGCCATCTAAGATTCAATATAGCCTTTTGTGTCAACATTAAGTTGTTCACAAATATACATTATTAAACTATCCTAATAAGATGTTCACTTTGCTAATAATCATTAGTATTTCTAAAAGTTTTTGTTGCAATCTCTAACGGTCATGGTAGAATTCCAAAGGTGTCCAGGAGGGTCTACATCAGCGATTCATACCCTGTTCAGAATAACAAAGTGGGTTCCAGCTTCCCTGGTGGCGCAGTGGTTGAGAATCCGCCTGCCAATGCAGGGGACATGGGTTCAAGCCCTGGTCCGAGAAGATCCTACATGCCGCGGAGCAACTAAGCCCGTGCGCCACAGCTACTGAGCCTGTGCTCTGGAGCCCATGAGCCACAACTACTGAGCCCACGCGCCACCATCACTGAAGCCCCTGTGCTCTAGAGCCCGTGCTCCGCAGCAAGAGAAGCCACCAGAATGAGAAGCCCGTGCACTGCAAATGAAGACCCAACACAGCCAAAATAATAAATTAATTAAAATAAATAAATTTAAAAAACAAACAAACAAAAAAAACACAGTGAGCTCATGACGAGCAAATGCATGAAACTTGTTGGCTAGAGAACCAAGCAAGGAGAGCAGGGACAAAAGAGATAGACTGTCACTGTACTTATATTCATTACATATCCATTCCTTCAGACAAACTCTTAAAGGCTGCCCTGCCAACAATTTCCATATCTTCTTTTCACATTTCCCTTTCTCTCTTTTCTTTTTGTGAAATGATTTTTCCTTCCCTTTACTATCTGCTAAAATAGTGCCTCCTTTGTAAATATTTTTTGATTAAGAGAACAAGTTCTGAATCAAGATTGCTTGGATATGGGTCCTTGCTCCCCCATTCAAGACTGAGATCTGCAACAAGTAAATGACCTCATTTTGCATCTCATTCCTCACATTTAACATGGGGATAATGGTAGTACCTATCTCAGGATTGTTCTGAAGATTAAATGAGTTATTATATAAAAAGAACTTACAACTATAGTACTACTTGAGTGTTTGCTATTATTATTCTTTTTATAATATCAATGTTATGTGAGAGCTTGTTCACCTTGACAGAATTTATTACTTTATCATGTTTCTTCCAAATGACTTTGTACCTATCTATTCCAGAACATATGACTTTGTAATAATTTTGATTTTTTAATTTGTGTGGTTCCTGTATACTGTGAACAAATAGATAGCAGGAGCCATGTTACATTAATCACATGATCTTCTGAACACAGATGGTCCTTATTTAATTAACTTTACTTTTAGGAAGAATGGGAAATAAAAGGAATGAAGGAATGAATAAAGTAGAGCTTTGTGAAGGAAGTAAGGTTTTGGTCTTGCTTTGTAGCATAAATTTGGCAAGGTCCTCAGATGATTCACTAATACACAATCTCCCTCAAACAGATGCAGATGGAATCTAGTACTTAACGCTGGTTCATAAATTGCCTGCATCTGGATCATATGGAAGATGGGTATTTTAAAAACTACAAACAAGACATGCTCACAGGATCTCTTAGAGTGGCCTTAGAGTCTATATTTTAACAAGCTTTCAAGGTAATTCTAATGCACAGTCAAGCACATAAACCATATCTATGCTACATTTTAATCCATTCAGGTAAGGACATTCAGCTTCCTTTGAGAGAAGGTGAGACAGAAAAATCTCCTTAGGTAACTGAATGAGCTGTGTTACCAACCATTACCATGGTCATAACTGTGTTATAGCCTGGCCTTGAAAAACAATGTCTATAAAACCGTGCGCTGGGATATATTTTTAAGTAATACTTGTCCCTTAACGTAATAGAAAATAGTTTCAATTGTGTATAGGGCCCTGTTTTTCTGCTTTTTTTTTTTCTTTTCTCTTTTTTGGTGGTGGTGTTTTAACTTTCATTAAAAATTTTTTGTATATCTCTAAGGATAAATAATATACACTCCATTCTGTGGAGCTGGACAGGACAGAAGCAAGGGGAAAATAGATGACTAAAACACTATGGAGCATTACCCATGCTTATATTTCCACTAATTTCATCCTGTTACCACACAAGTATGAAGTTACCTAACCTGTTCAGCGGCTCTTTTTTCTGCCCTCTAAAGGAAACAACAGGCAGACATGAGACATCTGAAAGGCAGGAAAATGAAAGTGAATTAAAAGGCATGCACAATCTGTATATCTTCTTTGGAGAAATGTCTATTTAGGTCTTCTGCCCATTTTTGGATTGGGTTGTTTATTTTTTTGTTATTGAGCTGCATGAGCTGCTTGTAAATTTTGGAGATTAATCCTTTGTCAGTTGCTTCATGTGCAAATATTTTCTCCCATTCTGAGGGTTGTCTTTTCATCTTGTTTATGAAGATGTGCAAAAGCTTTTAAGTTTCATTTGCTGTGCAAAAGCTTTTAAGTTTCATTAGGGCCCATTGTTTATTTTTGTTTTTATTTCCATTTCTCTAGGAGCTGGGTCAAAAAGGATCTTGCTGTGATTTATGTCATAGAGTGTTCTGCCTATATTTTCCTCTAAGAGTTTGACAGTGTCTGGCCTTACATTTAGGTCTTTAATCCATTTTGAGTTTATTTTTGTGTATGGTGTTAGGGAGTGTTCTAATTTCATACTTTTACATGTACCTGTCCAGTTTTCCCAGCACCACTTATTGAAGAGGCTGTCTTTTCTCCACTGTATATGCTTGCCTCCTTTATCAAAGATAAGGTGAGCATATGTGCGTGGGTTTATCTCTGGGCTTTCTATCTTGTTCCATTGATCTATGTTTCTGTTTTTTTGCCAGAAGATATACAGATTGTCAACAAACACATGAAAGAATGCTCAGCATCATTAATCATTAGAGAAATGCAAATCAAAACTACAATGAGCTATCATCTCACACCGGTCAGAATGGCCATCATCAAAAAATCTAGAAACAATAAATGCTGGAGAGGGTGTGGAGAAAAGGGAACACTCTTGCACTGTTGGTGGGAATGTAAATTGATACAGCCACTATGAAGAACAGTATGGAGGTTCCTTAAAAAACTAAAAATAGAACTACCATACGACCCAGCAATCCCACTACTGGGCATATACCCTGAGAAAACCATAATTCAAAAAGAGTCATGTACCAAAATGTTCATTGCAGCTCTATTTACAATAGCCAGGACATGGAAGCAACCTAAATGTCCATCATCGGATGAATGGATAAAGAAGATGTGGCACATATATACGATGGAATATTACTCAGCCATAAAAAGAAACGAAATGGAGTTATTTGTAGTGAGGTTGATGGAGTTAGAGTCTGTCATACAGAGTGAAGTAAGTCAGAAAGAGAAAAACAAATACAGTATGCTAACACATATATATGGAATCTAAGGGGAAAAAAAAAAAGGTCATGAAGAACCTAGTGGCAAGACGGGAATAAAGACACAGACCTACTAGAGAATGGACTTGAGGATATGGGGAGGGGGAAGGGTAAGCTGTGACAAAGTGAGAGAGTGGCATGGACATATATACACTACCAAACGTAAAATAGATAGCTAGTGGGAAGCAACTGCATAGCACAGGGAGATCAGCTGGGTGCTTTGTGAGCACCTAGAGGGGTGGGATAGGGAGGGTGGGAGGGAGGGAGATGCAAGAGCAAAGAGATATGGGAACATATGTATATGTATAACTGATTCACTTTGTTATAAAGCAAAAACTAACACACCATTGTAAAGCAATTATACGCCAATAAAGATGTTAAAAAAAAAAAAAAAAGGCATGCACAGTAACGTCTTGAAAAATAGCCAGCTGGCTGTGCAGCCAGGTTCTCACTTCTCAATCCAGATAGTTACAGGGTAAAGATATCTCTGTCACATGTTTGTTTTCACCAAATTTTAACAAGCATTTTTAATCTGACTACATACAGAATAATGTAGATATACTGAACTGCAGAGAAATATAATATAGCTCCCATCCTCAAGGAATTAGAAATCTACAAAGAGATGTTGACGCATACAAGTCCCTGTTAAAAGCAAAGCGTAAAAGCTAAGGTAGTCTTGAGGAGGGAGTAGCAATCTGTCATGGCTGCCCTTATCAGAAAAACTTTTACACAGGAAGTTGTGTTTCTTTCTGGCCTAGAAAATGCACTGCATATGAAGAGAACAGGGAGAGGATAAAAGGAGAAAGATATCATTGTACATTTCAGCAGAAAACTGTGAGCTAAGGCACAGAAATGGGAAAGCATAACTGTCCTTGGAGTATATCAACATATAGTGTGGTAGAATACTGAGTGTCTGTGAAGGCTGGTCTATCTTGAAAGAAAGAATGGGCGGGTAGCAAGAAGATACAAAAATACAATCACATTTGTAAAAGCATTTTTTAAAATTATGAAATAGAAAGCATGAGCAAAATAGAATTATTATTTTTCAGGAAGAAGGAACAGAAAATGAGTAAGGCCTGGAGGCAGGAAGTATGGTACTTTGAATAGTAAAGAGAATTACTTATTGAACATAGAAAATAAACAATAATGAGAGAGGTGAATAAGGTGAGTTCTGAGGAGTCCCCTACTAATTTCATTGGTAAGAGGAAGCCACTCGAGGTCCTGTGCACAAAGTTACATGATTAATTATGTGTTGAGACAACTAAGAACCGGGAGTAATCTTAAGCAAAACATATTTATGAAGGTGGACCTTTTAAAGTGAGATCATAGAGATTGAAAAACCAAATGTGAAGGCTTTGAACAAACACAATTTTAATATACCTATGCTAATATCTAGTCCCAAACTGGAAATAATCAATAATTGGTTCTCTTTTGTGTATTGGGTCATACATATAAATTATGATTTTATCATTTCAATATTAACTTTGATCATGGGCTATTTCTCTATGAAAAGGTGCTCTCTATGCTATAACAGAGGAATGAGAGGAAAAAAGGGTATTAACAAGTTTATCTTTGGGTTCTCTTTCCACTGAGATCCTTGAAAGTCTGAACAAGTCACTTTCTGTTTGCCTAGGCCTTTTCTAATGTGATAATATTCAATTTTCTAATATTTCAGAGTACAGTTTTTGTTTAGATGTACAAAATAATCTACAGAGATTTCTGTTATGAAGAAAGAGCTATTAAGATTCAAGTGATAGTGTGTGCTATGCAGCTGAGGATTCTAACCCAAGGTTAAATTCTATTGTTCTAATTCTAGTTTCTGTTTGCTCAGGACAGTAAAAAAATGTTTTCTATATTATACCAGTTTTCCTAATAAAACATACATTTCTGGCTTTAATTAGAAAATGTAAAATTCCAACCTTTACTCTTCACATTTTATTTCTTATTTAATGTATCATCTTACATGAATTTTTCTAAGTGTTTTCACAAATTATGAAGGTTAAAATTGGGAATGGTCATATCAACATATAGATCTTTCTGAGTCCTACACCACACTAGTAGCGTTAAGTATTTTTGAATGTGAGACATAAGTGAATGTTTTTAAAAAGTTATAACATACATCTTAATTTTTCATAGATTAAGACTTGCATATGAAAAACCAAAGTAAATTCCAGAATTACAAATCGTTAAAAGCAAGTGTGGCAGAAAGACACAGGAGTTCACAGCAAGTGCCTTTCACCAGGTGAAGGTGGATGGTGACGGGATGGGAGCTGGACACCAACAGCATCTGCTTCTGTCACAACAGGCCCTTTTGGAAAAAAGGTAAACACTTGTGTATTTGTCACTGATTACTCCTGATTGTAGAAAGTACACACATTCTGGAATAAGAGAAATCTGAATTTGAATCCTCTGTCTCTACTTTAGATGGGTGACCTTTGATAGTTTGTATAACAGCCTTGTGCATCCTTTTCTTCATTGGCAAAGGGGGATGATAAAATGTATATAGCAATAGACTAATGTTGACAGGTACATGAGATAATATACGGAAACCTAATCAATACCCTATATAGATATACCAAATACACAATATCCTGAAAAGTACATAACATCTAATCAATGAAAGGCAAATATTATACTTTTATAATTAGTATTATATTGATACTAATTCATTTTCTACATACATGGAAATGGGTAAGGCTCAAAATGACAAAAGTAATAGAACCGCAGAAGCCTCAGGCTCTGGTTCTCTTCTTCAAAGCAGGCTGGCATTCATTCTATAATGAAGACATGTGGAGTACATATAACATGTAAGGAAACTGTGTTCATGGGATCCACACACCAAGCATGTAACTCTAACTTGGCTACGTAATCGCTCTCTGAAGAGCTCCTCCGGATTCACTGCACTCCTTCACAGGCAGCCTATTTTGAATCTCCATAATCCACCATCTTTCTTCCTTCAAACCCAGCCCTCCTGAGGACCAGGGACTTAGCAAACACAGGAGTGAAATTCAGGACACTAACACCCAGGCCCAGGCACTTTCCACTCTTCCATGTAATTTACGTTTCATCTACAAACTTATACAAGTCATTTTAGAGAACACTGCTGCCTCTCTCGTGTGTGCGGATGGCGGATGTTTTTTTCCTTCCTCCTAAGAGTCATGGGGAGTTCGAAGAGAATGAGGAAATGAAATCTAAGTGGGTCATTGCCTCTAGTCAGCCAAATTCTCCAGAATAGAGATCTGGTATTTTGCAGAATTAAAAAAGAAAGTCAGCATGCCTATGGTCTTCAGTTACCAGGATGGTGGGGTGGAAAAGGAAAGATAATTAAAAGTGACAAAAAAACCCAAAAAAACCCCCCACAGCTGAAGTAAGTAGGAGTGAGAATTTCCCAGGTTCTGATTTATTCCACCTCCAACAAATGATCAGCAAGTCCAGCCCTGCCGTCCCTGATACTGACTATGGAGAGGGATTTCAGGACAAGAAGCCAAATGCACACACATAGTCATGGAGAGTTTAAAGAGGACATTTTTAAAAATGCCATGATACACCTCGAAACAAGTCACTCGGGAGGGTGCTGAGATGTCAGGAGAACTTGATTCATGGAGAAGAATCCTATATATCTCCCAGCCTAGATATTTAGAATCATAAAAATATTTTGCATTTGTTTGGTGCATTTTACAAAAGGTTTGTCTTATACAGTTTTGTTTGATCCTTAAGGAATCACTGTTTCACAGATGGAGAGCTGGGGTCTCCATAGCACTTGTAAATATGGAAGGAGAATCCACTTTTAGTCACTTCCTATGTGCCAAATGCAGTACTAGGGATTTTCAACATAAGGTCTCCAGCTTAATACCTCAATAACCTTGGAAAGCAGCTGTTTGTATCCTCATTTACAGATAAAAAAAAATAGACCAAGATTAAATAAATTGTACAAATGACATTAAAAAAAAAAAAAAAAAAAAAAAAAAAAAAAAAAAAAAAAGCAAGTGTGATTCTATAGTTTACTATGGGATTCAAGTTTCCTCTAAATAGGGAGCTACTCTATTACATGTGAAGGTTTGTTTACAGGTTAGCAGTGATCTGATGAGGCTTCTTAAACCAGAGAATTTAAAATCAATACCAATTAGATATAAATCAGACTAAAATTTTTGATTTGCACATATTCAGAATATTATAAAATGAGAGGCATTGTTACTCAGTTTCCAATTATTAAAAGTATGAAAGAGAAATGTCTGCAACTTTCTTATACTAAACCCCTTCTTTCCAGAGTACTTTATTAGGGAAACTCGTAGTGTAGAGAAATTTGGAAGGCCTAGAGATGTGTGTTCTCTTTTTGGTTTTGATGTATACTAGTCACATGGCCTTAGGCAAGTTACATACAAATAATACATATGTATGGAGGAGTTAATAACTTCCTTATGTGGGGTTGCTGTAAGCATTAAATGAGATAATTTAGTAAAGTTCCAGTACACAGTAGGTGCTCAATAATTGTTTTCCTTACTTCCTTCTCTCTCCCACCTTTAAAACCATATTTCATTTTTTGTTTCCTACCTAAAATTAGTTATTATTTGTGATTTAAATGTCTAAAACTCTACAGCTGGTTAATTTCCATCAATTGCTCTCACAGATGTCAAATCATCACTTTTATGCAACCCATTCAGTAAGGGCCCTATAAGGAATCCCTCATAACTTCCTCTTTCCTCCTTCATCATACAACAGCCATTTCCTTGGCACTGTGGTAAATGTTAACAACACTAAGAAGGATAGCATATGGTCCCTGTCCTTAAGAACCTCAGCCTGTAGTAAAAGAGACAGACATGCAAACAAACAATTAAAATATAATTGAATAAATGATAATTTAAATACATGCAAAGTTTAAACCATCCCTCAGTTTTACAGTGTACTCTATAAACCATGTAAAATATCCATATCAAATTGATAAATCAAATATTTACTTATTACCTTGCTATGTGCTAGGCTGATGAAATTAAAAAAAGAAAAGAAAAAAACCAGTCTCTACAAGGACATGAAGTTTCAGGGACCATAATGAAAGTCGAGAAGTACATAACTCAGGAATGTCAGTACAGTGATCCTGAGACACTGATGTCACCTTCCATCTGTCACTGGAGATGTAGCAGTGTGATTTAGGATAGAGACTTTTGTATCCTACAGTCCTCACTTCTTTGATGATGCAATCCTACTGCATTTCATCTGTAATAATCATTCATGGGCTTCAGTGTTCCCTCCTTCCACTCTTCATAAAGAGCCTCATGCTGGTACAAACCAGCAAGGTACCTGTCTTCCCCAAACTTACACAAAATGTAAAGAGTGAATAAGAGGAATATAAAGTACTGAAATTGGACAGAATAAAACCTGTGGAACAGAAGAACTTTTCAGTGTACTTCATATCACAGAGCCTAGTAAGCACTTCACATTGAGTTATAGAAAAAAAAGACACTTCTCAGTAAGATACTTTTCCTAAAAGGTTTGCACTGCATTCTCCTTCCAAATATTGTTCATGAGCCTCACTTCCGCATTATAAAGTCTTCCAAACCACTGGGAGAAATCTTATTTTCTCAACTAAGAAAAAAGGCAAAGAACAAATTGAAAGATGGCAACATCAGCCAAGCATTCTTTGGTATGGAAACTTAATTCTGACATGAGGAGAATATACTCCTAATCTTTGTTCCTTTTCCAGGATCAAAAAAGTTTTATCCCCAAATATATCAAACTGCAAATGAAAGCAGTCAACTCTCTGCATTCAGGAAAATAAGACAGAATATTCTTATATGCTTATTTTGTTTGTACTTTTGTTTTTTTGTTTGAATTTAGAAAAAGCTTTAGAGATAAACCTTTTAAGTATTTCAACACAGTGATTTATTTTCTTTTTATGCTACTTAATTTTGTTGTTCACATAAATTTCTATTGTTTTGAGCAGCCAAATACTATTCTGAAGTTAAAATCTGAAAAGGCAATCTGAACTGAAGCTATAAAATTTCATCCAACAAAATTGCAAAGTTCCTCAAATATAATAACAAAAATATATTAAAGGAGGAAATATTAAAATTAAGAATAGAATTTACCTGAAAATACTCCTACAGTCTTCCATCATTTTGTGCTAGAAGGGATTATCAAAACAATAATAATAATAAAAAGGTTAGAACTGACTTTAAGCTGACTGACTTTTTTTTACCGTATTCAGTAAAAAAAAATCTAATGAGAAAAGTCTGACTCCTTCCCTCCATAATCTACATAAATGCCACATGGAAAGAATGGAAATGGAAACAGAACCATGGTAATTTTATAAAAAAACATTTGCTTTTTTAATATAAGAAAAATTCTACAACATGGCATTTTGATTTGGAAATTAAATAGTATTTGTTGCTATACTTGTAGAATCATCATGAACTATATCATCATATCATGATGAACATATCATCATATAACTCTAGAAATGAGGACTTCCCTTGTTTGTTTTAACAGAAGAAAAAACTGAGTCCTAGAGATTAAGTGAATTACTTAAATTCAAGTCACAAATAGGGCCAGAACCCAGGTATCCAGATAACCTATTTTCCCTCTCCACCACAGTTATAAGTAGGCTAATTCAGTGTTAATTAATTAATTCTACGTGAGAATTTAGAATGAACATATTTTTTCTCTTTCGAACTCTGAGAATGTGGAACAACTTCTCGTCTTCTACAAAATTCATGAAACAGAGCCCACAAATACTTTTCTTCTTACACACTAACTCTGACCAGTGCTTAGAGGCTGCCAAGATGTGTTAAGAGTCTGAAGTTGTGCCTTGGTTATAATCAGTAGGCAATACCTGCACAATCACATGCATTAGAGTGATATTATGTGTTCTAGATAGTTTAAATCCTTGAACTATTTTTTCTTGAGCTGTTACTTTACCCAGAAACCATTCAAATTAAAAATCGCCTTCATCATAAAATGAAATTTATAAAATGACAGCACAGATCTAATTTGACTTTAGATTTTACTTTAATACTTGTATAGAGCTATTGAACAACTAATGACTAATAAGAATAAACCTTAAACTTGCAAGATAAATCCATCTAATGTATATTATTAAACAATCTTTAAAATGGGTCTTTACCATATTTTACAGTTGGAAATATGTCGTCATTACGTGTTACTCTTCTACATATTTTTAGGCCTTTAAATAAAATAATGAAAAAGATAAAGGAGAGTTAAATCCAAACTCAGTGAATCCTAATGTCCTCTATATTCAGATTATCCAAAATAAAACAACTCCATTATAGAGACAGTGTGGCATAGAGGTGGTAACAATACAAATTCTGGAGCTAGATTTGAATTCTACCTCTATCACCAGATTGTGAATGAGGACACATTACTTAGCCTCATTTTATTTCCATTTCTTTATCCATTAATGTGTGTAATTATAATACCTACTTAAGAGAGTTATTGTGAGGATTGAAGATGATATGATATCTGAAAAACCCTCAAAACAACACTCAGAAAATACTAAGCATTAGTGTTGATGCATTAATTACTACTTAAAGAAGAAAACATTTTTGTCTGCAGTGAGCTCTTATGGTTATGGCTTTTTTTTATTTTTTTTATTTTTATTTTTTACTTCCTTCCAAAAGTTAAAGGTGGATGGGAGGGATAATGATGTGGTTTATAATGTATACAATGTATAATGTTTATAATGTATACAATGTATGTTTATAATGTATATGAGAAATAAAATAATGGTGAACTTATCATGTTGTCATCATTATGGAATATACTTGATGCTATATAAGTTATTACTCTTGATATGTCACACATTTATTATTCAAAGTAAATTACAAATTGAATAATTATCCTCTTGATATCAGTTATTTAAAAATAAGCAATTTCTACCTTTCTAGTCTCAATAAAATGAATTGAGGTGCTAAAAATATAATTTGTGATGGAAAAAAATTAAGCTGCAAAGCACTGGTAAATAGTCATATGCCAAAAATGTAATATATTATATAAAAATATATACACATATGTATATATTTCATTTTATTTTCACTATTAGATTTTAAATACCACGATGTCAAAGATCAGATCTGTCTTGTTCTTTATGCTATCTCCAGGGCTCAGCGGCACACAGTTATTCAATAAATATCTCTCGACTTATTTTAGGTCCGTATGATTAGTAAGAGCTTTCATTCATTCATTCATTCATTCAGTAGCTCTTTATTGGATCTCTGATGGGTTCACTAATCTCTGATACCTTGAGCTAGTAATTTACTCATGATATTTTATATAAAATATGCTTATGGTAATAATAATTGCTAACACTTACCAGGAACATATATGCCAGACTGTTTTACTAGATCAAACATATTCTTTAATTTAATCCCTACCACAAAGCTATGAAATACTGTATTTCCATTTGTCTGATGAGAAAAGTCAAAGCACAGATAGGTTAATTGTATTTCCCAAAGTTACTATACAACTAAGATTCAAACTCCCATTCCGGGTCTGCCTTACACAACTGCAAAGAGTTAGAGCTACAGAGAAAGAGGGCACTAGCAATGCCTGGAGGCAAATTAAACACTTTAACTGTAAATATTCCTATAGCATATTGTTATTAAGCCCCCAGGGTATAATGTTATGCTTCTATAAAGTAAGATAATATATTTATAGAAAGACAAAAGGTTGGTTTATATTAATATGGTATTTGAAAACCATTATGTAATATGCTTAGTGAAAGTAATGTTAATTATACTCATGTTCATCATGCTATTATAACAGATAAATGTATTGAGCTATAAATTAAGATTAAAAATGAAGAATAAATAAAATGTGCCCTTATTTTTTCATTACTTATATATCTTAAAATAATTTTCAATAACATGTTCTATATCTCTTTAAGTATGACTCAGTATTTAGAATGACATAGAGTTATTTAGTTGCTTTAATGAAGATACGTCATATAAATCGTATCAAATTACTTGCACACCATAAAGGTATAATTCTTGCCTCAATTAAATTTGCTGAACATGTCCTTATAAACACTAAACTTACAAGAGTTACTTCGATTCTTTAAAGGAATAAGTCTTAGATAAATGGATGACTAGCTTTAATTTACTGGGGGAAAAATAGTATTTATCTCATATGGTTATTTTGAGGGTTAAATACGAAATAATCTGGAATTTTAAGAATGGTTTATGTGTCTGTTTTCACTAGCAGACTTTGGGACAGAGTCTGTCATAGTCACATTTCTGTCTTACTATCCAAGCACTTTTGATGCTACTACTAATTTATTTTTCCAATAAATAATACAAAAACAAAAGCATAACTTAACAACAATTATAACAGTGTAGAAAAATGGAATCTGTTATGTGTATAAATTTACTGGATTATACCTAATATAATTTTTTTTAAACATCTTTATTGGAGTATAATCACTTTACAATGTTGTGTTACTTTCTGCTGTATAACAAAGTGAATCAGCTATACATATACATATATCCCCATATCCCCTCCCTATTGCATCTCCCTCCCAACCTCCCTATCCCACCCCTCTAGGTGGTCACAAAGCACCAAGCTGATCTCCCTGTGCTATGTGGCTGCTTCCCACTAGCTATCTATTTTACATTTAGTAGTGTATATATGTCCATGCCACAATCTCACTTCATCCCAGCTGACTCTTCCCCCTCCCCGTGTCCTCAAGTCCATTCTCTATGTCTGCATCTTTATTCCTGTCCTGCCCCTAGATTCTTCAGAACCATTTGTTTTTTTTTAGATTCTATATATGTTAGCATACGGTATTTGTTTTTCTCTTTCTGACTCACTTCACTCTGTATGACAGACTCTAGGTTCATCCACCTCACTACAAATAACTCAATTTTGTTTCTTTTTATGGCTAATATTTCAGTGCATATATGTGCCACATCTTCTTTATCCATTCATCTGACAATGGACACTTAGGTTGCTTCCATGTCCTGGCTGTTGTAAATAGTGCTGCTATGAACATTGTGGTATATGACTCTTTTTGAATTATGGTTTTCTCAGGGTATATGCCCAGTAGTGGGATTGCTGGGACATAGGGTAATTCTATTTTTAGTTTTTTAAGGAACCTCCATACTGTTCTCCATAGTGACTGTATCAGTTTACATTGCCACCAAGAGTGCAGGAGGGTTCCCTTTTCACCACACCCTCTCCAGCATTTATTGTTTCTAGATTTTTTGATGATGGCCATTCTGACTGGTGTGAGGTGATATTGCACTGTAGTTTTGATTTGCATTTCTCTAATGATTAGTGATGTTCAGCATCCTTTCATGTGTTTGTTGGCAATCTGTATATCTTCTTTGGAGAAATGTCTATTCAGGCCTTCTGCCCATTTTTGGATTGGGTTGTTTGTTTTTTTGATATTGAGCTGCATGAGCTGCTTGTATATTTTGGAGATTAATACTTTGTCAGTTGCATCATTTGCAAATATTTTCTCTAACTCTGAGGGTTGTCTTTTGGTCTTGTTTATGGTTTCCTTTGCTGTGCAAAAGCTTTTAAGTTTCATTAGGTCCCATTTGTTTTTTTGTTTGTTTGTTTTTATCTCCATTTCTCTAGGAGGTGGGTCAAAAAGGATCTTGCTGTGATTTATGTCATAGAGTGTTCTGCCTATGTTTTCCTCTAAGAGTTTTAGAGTGTCTGGCCTTACATTTAGGTCTTTAATCCATTTTGAGTTTATTTTTGTGTATGGCGTTAGGGAGTGTTCTAATTTCATTCCTTTACATGTAGCTGTCCAGTTTTCCCAGCACCATTTATTGAAGAGGCTGTCTTTTCTCCATTGTATATTCTTGCCTCCTTTATCAAAGATAAGGTGACAATATGTGTATGGATTTATCTCTGGGGTTTCTATCCCGTTCCATTGATCTATATTTCTGTTTTTGTGCCAGTACCATATTGTCTTGATTACTGTAGCTTTGTTACAGTCTGAAGTCAGGGAGCCTGATTCCTCCAGATCCATTTTTCTTTCTCAAGATTGCTTTGGCTATTCGGGGTCTTTGTGTTTCCATACAAATTGTGAAATTTTTTGTTCTAGTTCTGTGGAAAATGCCAGTGGTAGTTTGAGAGGGATTTCACTGAATCTGTAGATTGCTTTGGGTAGTAGAGTCATTTTCACAATGTTGATTCTTCCAATCCAAGAACATAGTATATCTCTCCATCTGTTTGTATCATGTTTAATTTCTTTCATCAGTGTCTTATAATTTTCTGCATACAGGTCTTTTGTCTCCTTAGGTAGGTTTATTACTAGGTATTTTATTCTTTTTGTTGCAATGGTAGATGTGAGTGTTTCCTTAATTTATCTTTCAGATTTTTCATCATTAGTATATAGGAATGCAAGAGATTTCCGTGCATTAATTTTGTATCCTGCTACTTTACCAAATTCATTGATTAGCTCTAGTAGTTTTCTGGTAGCATCTTTAGGATTCTCTGTGTATAGTATCATGTCATCTGCAAACAGTGAGAGTTTTACTTGCTCTTTTCCGATTTGCATTCCTTTTATTTCTGTTTTTTTATCTGATTGCTGTGGCTAAAACTTCCAAAACCATGTTGAATAATAGTGGTGAGAGTCAGCAACCCTGTCTTGTTCCTGGTCTTAGTGGAAATGGTTTCAGTTTTTCACCATTGAGAACGATGTTGGCTGTGGGTTTGTCATATATGGCCTTTATTATGTTGAGATAAGTTCCCTCTATGCCTACTTTCTGGAGAGTTTTTATCATAAGTCGGTGTTGAATTTTGTCAAAAGCTTTTTCTGCATCTATTGAGATAATCATATGGTTTTTACCCTTCAATTTGTTAATATGGTGTATCACATTGATTGGCGTACATTGAAGAATCCTTGCATTCTTGGGATAAACCCCACTTGATCATGGTGTATGATCCTTTTAATGTGCTGTCGGATTCTGTCTGCTAGGATTTGGTTGAGGATTTTTGCATCTATGTTCATCAGTGATATTGGCCTATAGTTTTCTTTTTTTGTGACATCTTTGTCTGGTTTTGGTATCAGGGTGATGGTGGCCTCATAGAATGAGTTTGGGAGTGTTCCTCCCTCTGCTTTATTTTGGAAGAGTTTGAGAAGGATAGGTGTTAGCTCTTCTCTAAATGTTTGATAGCATTCGCCTGTGAAGCCATCTGGTCCTCGGCTTTTGTTTGTTGGAAGATTTTAAATCACAGTTTCAATTTCAGTGCTTGTGATTGGTCTATTTATATTTTCTACTTCTTCCTGGTTCAGTCTCAGAAGGTTGTGCATTTCTAAGAATTTGTCCATTTCTTCCAGGTTGTCCATTTTATTGGCATAGAGTTGCTTGTAGTAACTTCTCATGATCCTTTGTATTTCTGCAGTGTTAGTTGTTACTTCTCCTTTTTCATTTCTAATTCTGTTTATTTGAGTCTTTTCCCTTTTTTTCTTGATGAGTCTGGCTAATGGTTTATCCATTTTGTTTATCTTCTCAAAGAACCAGCTTTTAGTTTTATTGATCTTTGCTATTGTTTCTTTCATTTCTTTTTCATTTATTTCTGATCTGATCTTTATGATTTCTTTCCTTCTGCTAACTTTGGGTTTTTTTTCCTTCTTATTCTAATTGCTTTAGGTGTAAGGTTAGGTTGTTTATTTGAGACGTTTCTTGTTTCTTGAGGTAGGATTGTATTGCTATAAACTTCCCTCTTAGAACTGCTTTTGCTGTATCCCATAGGTTTTGGGTCGTCGTGTTTTCATTGTCATTTGTTTCTAGGTATTTTTTGATTTCCTCTTTGATTTCTTCAGTGTTCCCTTGGTTTTTTAGTAGTGTATTGTTTAGCCTCAATGTGTTTGTATTTTTTACAGTGTTTTTCCTGTAACTGATATCTAGTCTCATAGTGTTGTGGTTAGAAAAGATACCTGATATGATATCAATTTTCTTAAATTAACCAAGGCTTCAATTGTGACCCAAGATATGATCTATACTGGACAATATTCCATATGAGCACTTGAGAAGAAAGTGTATTTTGTTGTTTTTGTTCTATAAATATCAATTAAGTCCATCTCATTGAATGTGTCATTTAAAGCTTGGGTTTCCTTATTTATTTTCATTTTGGATGATCTGTCTATTGGTGAAAGTGGGGTGTTAAAGTCGCCTACTATTATTGTGTCACTGTCGATTTCCCCTTTTATGGCTGTTAGCATTTTCCTTATGTATTGAGGTACTCCTATGTTGGGTGCATAAATATTTACAATTGTTATGTCTTCTTCTTGGATTGAGTCCTTGATCATTATGTAGTGTCCTTCTTTGTCTCTTGTAATAGTCTTTATTTTAAAGTATATTTTGTCTGATATGAGAATTGCTACTCAGCTTTCTTTTGATTTCCATTTGCATGCAATATCTTTTTCCATCCCCTCACTTTCAGTCTGTATGTGTTCCTAGGTCTGAAGTGGGTTTCTTGAAGACAGCATATATATGGGTCTTGTTTTTGTATCCATTCAGCCAGTCTATGCCTTTTGGTTGGAGCATTTAATCCATTTACAGTTAAGGTAATTATCAATATTCATGTTCCTATTACCATTTTCTTAACTGTTTTTGGTTTGTTATTGTAGGTCTTTTCCTTCTCTTGTGTTTCCTGCCTAGAGAAGTTCCTTTAGCATTTGTTGTAAAGCTGGTTTGGTGGTGCTGAATTCTCTTACCTTTTGCTTATCTGTAAAGGTTTTAACTTCTCTGTTGAATCTGAATGAGATCCTTGCTGGGTAGAGTAATCTTAGTTGTAGGTTTTTCTCTTTCATCACTTTAAATATGTCCTGCCACTCCCTTCTGGTTTGCAGAGGTTCTGCTGAAAGATTGGCTGTTAACCTTATGGGAAATCCCTTGTATGTTATTTGTTCTTTTCCCTTGCTGCTTTTAATATTTTTTCTTTGTATTTAATTTTTGATAGTTTTTTTAATATGTGTCTTGGCATGTCTCTTCTTGGATTTATCCTATATGGGACTCTCTGCACTTCCTGGACTTGATTAACTATTTCTTATCCCATATTAGGGAAGTTTTCAACTATAATCTCTTCAAATATTTTCTCAGTCCCTTTCTTTTTCTCTTCTTCTTCTGGTACCCCTATAATTCCAATGTTGGTGTGTTTAATGTTGTCCCAGAGGTCTCTGAGACTGTCCTCAATTCTTTTCATTCTTTTTTCTTTATTCTGCTCTTCAGTAATTATTTCCACTATTTTATCTTCCAGGTCACTTATCCGTTCTTCTGCCTCAGTTATTCTGCTATTGATTCCCTCTAGAGAATTTTAATTTCATTTATTGTGTTGTTCATCATTGTTTGTTTGCTCTTTAGTTCTTCTAGGTCCTTGTTAAACGTGTTTTGTATTTTCTCCAATGTATTTCCAAGATTTTGGATCATCTTTACTGTCATTACTCTGAATTCTTTTTCTGGTAGACTGCCTATTTCCTCTTCATTTGTTTGGTTTGGTGGGTTTTTACTTTTCTCCTTCATCTGCTGTGTATTTCCCTGTCTTCTCATTTTGCTTAACTTACTGTGTTTGGGGTCTCCTTTTCACAGGCTGCAGGTTCATAGTTCCGGTTGTTTTTGGTGTCTGCTCCCAGTGGGTAAGGTTGTTTCAGTGGGTTGTGTAGGCTTCCTGGTGGAAGGGACTGGTGCCTGTGTTTTAGTGGATGAGGCTGGATCTTGTTTTTCTGGTGGGCAGGACCATGTCCAGTGGTGTGTTTTGGGGTTTCTGTGAACTTATTATGATTTTAGGCAGCCTATCTGCTAATGGGTGGGGTTGTGTTCCTGTCTTGCTAGTTGTTTGGTATGGGGTGTCTAGCACTGGAGCTTGCTGGTCATTGAGTGGAGCTGGGTCTTAGCATTGAGATGGAGGTCTCTGGGAGAGCTCTTGTCGACTGATATTACATGGGGCCGGGAGGTCTCTGCTGGTCCAATGTCCTGAACTCGGCTCTCCCACCTCAGAGACTCAGGCCTGACACCTGGCCGGAGCACCAAGACCCTTTTGGGAAGTCTGAGGTCTTCTGCCAGAGTTCAATAGGTGTTCTGTAGGAGTTGTTCCACATGTAGTTGTATTTTTGATGTATTTTTGGGGAGGAAGGTGATCTCCACATCTTATTCCTCCACCATCTTGAAGGTCTTCTCTATACCTACTATAATTATTAACTCTCATTATCTAATTATATGCATTAAAAATCTCAATTATTACATCACTTATAGTACTGCTTTATGCCACTTCACATTATTTCTAAAAAGAAGTATGTTAATTTCTGTATTATGTGACATCTGGATAAATACATTTTTGTTATTAGTATAAACTTGATCAAGGTTTTTAATTTAAATTTGAATTGGACATTAAATTATCTTTGTTTTAGGCTAATAGGAGATTTATAGGGAAAGCTAGATTTATCCTTTCAGATTTACCTAAGTATAGCATCTTAATCTGATTTTGCAGTACACCACATTTAGCCCCTGATTCCAAGTTAATTCTATGTGTCTCATTAATAATTTATTTTATTCAGTATTCTTCTTTTGTTTTGTTTTGGTAACAAACATGTGGTAGAAAAAACTTCTTCCATGTACATGTGAGTTCCTTATTGTACATATTCAAAATATATATTCCAGGATGCAAGGGGGGATTACTGCATCTAGGCTGCTACAAATGCCTTAGCTTTTCAGTTATTAATTTTGAGATGTATACCTTTTTATAACTTTCAATCTCTGACATTACCTATCTTATTTTAAGATAAGAGAGTAAGAAATTTTAGATCTGTTGTTAGGTTTTGTAAACCTGTTTTTTCTACTTTACATAGGATGATATATGATATATGATTCAGGAATTTTCTACCCCACAGTATGAATTCATACAAATTTTCAACTTTGCTTAATATATTATGTATGAAAGCAAAACATCTCTTATGTGTCTTCTACCTAACATAGCCAAAGTTACTAGCTGGAAATTGTAAATACAGTTAATTCTCATTATTCATGGCAGTTTATGTTTTATTAAGTTGCTACAACCAATGAGTTAGCAAATAGTGAACCACTGCTTGAGGGGGAAATACAAAGTTAGGTTCCTGGGGGCCTCTGGTCCCAATATTTTCATCACCTGATCAACACATAATGTTTGTGTGTCAGTTTTTGTCTAAAGAACCCTTAACATTTTAAGGCATTAAAACTCACAGCCTTAACATGAGTTGAGGCCTCATTAACTCATTGATCTCATGGCGAACAGCACTATAATTCATGCCTGAATGAAACTTACCTAAGACATGTATTTTCTGCATAAGATACATCACAGCCTTTTGCAATGAGGAACACTTTACAGCACTTCAGCACTATGCTTGGGGGCATTTTAAACAGTGAAATCATGAATAAAAACGATGAAAAAAATGAGACTGTAAACAGACTGCAAAAAGGACACTTGTTTACAGTATGAGAGCTGAAATAAGACAGAGACTCACCTTGTTTGACCTCACCTGGGAACGTGCACATTGATTGACTCAAATTTTCGCTGCTCTGCATTTGTCTACAGATGACTGTTAAGTGCCCTGAGTATTGATTTGGGGGATACAAATAAAGAGAATTTTCAAATATGGGATACTATTTGCAGATAAAATAATAAGGATCAACTGTATATTGTCTAAATTTCCATGCTGATCATCCAGCCCAGTAGAGCTTTCTAATTGGTTGAGAAGTGAGTAGAATAAATTTTAAATAATGTATTTAGTAAATGACCTAAGATTTGTTAAAGAAATGTATAGGAGTAAAAGGCTTATGATGCTATTTCTACTGGAACAGGATGAGCTACAGCGGAAAAGATTCTTCCACATCACAAGTTCTACTAAGCTTCTGAGTTAATGGTATGGTCATGCCACCACTAATAATTCCTAAAAGATAGCAGCACATTTTAATGTAATGTGGCATCAATTTATGTTTTAATAAATTAGATTGTGCAAATACAGTATTCAAATATGCATCAACTACTAAATCGTATTATTTCATAATAATGTAGAAGAATTCTATTGGCTATAAGAAAATAAAATTGCTATTCATTTAGAAGATCCAAAAATTAATTTTAAATATAGGAGAAATACATTTAGATGAGAGAAATATTTTATCCTGGCCTAAAATTCTCTTCATATCCAGTGATGAAATATGATATAACATTTCATTTTAACAAAATTGCTAAGTAAATATTCCACTAATCAAAAGAAACTCTAAATTCTAGACTTCTAATATGTTTCTAGACTAAGTTTTATAACCCAACACTCTCTAAACTAAGTTTCAACAAGTTATTGACAAAAAACTATACGTTATAAAAAACAAAGTCACAAATAAAAGTTAATTAATAGGCTATGCAAATGAAATATAAGTTTTAAAGTAAGAAATCAAAATATTGATTATTTTCTACCCTACTAAAATTCTTCTCAGTATTTGTCATAAAGTGCTTGTGTCCTTAACATATTTAAATTCCATTTTTACAATGAGATGAATTACAGTTATCTTATCATAGAAAGCATTTTATCCCATTCAACAAAATAAAATTGATTTTGTCTGCCCATTGACTGTTTGCAATAACTTAAACTAACAATCCAACTTCCAGTCTTTTGCTCTTTCTTTCCATCAGTTACTCTTCTAAAATATAATCCTAACCAGATCATTCTGATGCTTGGAACAATTCACAGACAACAAATTAAAACCCAAATAATCACCAGTCTTAAAGATCCCTTTATGATAGTGCCCTTGTCTAGTTTTCAAGCCTCACTTCTGGCCATGCCTCCTCCACACATTACACCCTAATAATAATATAATAACTTTGACCCAAAATCATGCTATTGTTTTATATCTCCATTCCTTATATCCTTATCTTAGAATCTCTTTCCCTTTAGCCTGTGTAAAGAACTCTTACTTATTTAAAAATCAGCTCCATCATTGCCTTCTCTATGAAGCTTTGCCTGTTTGCTTTGAGAAACAAGTTGATCATTTTTCACTTTAGAACTTTTCATATCCATTTGTTGTTGCCTTTATCAAATAGGAGTAAGCTTCCAAAAGACTTAGAGTGTCATTATTTATTAATATTCTTTATTTTGTGTTATTTATTTTGTAACCCAAATATTAGCACAGTGCTCATCACAATGTAGGTAATCAATAAATGTGTACTGAATGACAAAATGAAATTAAAAAGACCCTTTGTCCACTCCATATTCACTGTCAATTTGTTTTAATACAAAACACAACAGTAGTGTGATAATTCTCCACTCAATAAAGATTCATCAGTAATAACAGAATATGGGGAAATATTTTCATTATACATATTAGCAAAAGCCACATTAAAAGGATTAAAAATATTAAGCACTTGATGGGAAGTTCATAAATATCACTAAATGACCTTAGCTTTATTTTTGTCTCATATTTAAATACCATCTGCTTTCAAAAGCCTTGAAGTATTGTGTAAGAGTAGAAATTAAATGCAATAAAATATAGGGCACATAACAGCTAACAAAGAATGCTTTTATCAGCTGGGCACTCTTCTAAGTACTTTAGTTATACTGATTCATTTAATCTTCATGACATGAAATTATATAGGTGCTAGTTTCTCTATCCTCACTACAGACAAATTAAAATGAAGACAGAGAAGTTAAAAATAAATAAAACAAAACACTTGCCCCAAATTACTCAGCCAGTGGGTGCAGAGCCAGAATCAAATTCAGTACTTCCACTCCAGAGCTCATGCTCTTAATCACTACTTGATACTCTCTCTGGTTCAGGTGAAAGAAAGATGCAGTAGATGTCACTAGACCCCTGCTATGAAAGAACAGTTAGACTTGACCATTAAATTACAGTCTACAATTTCTTTGAATCATTGCAAATACAAATAATTTTTGATTATTGAGATCTTATTCTGAACCAAATACTTTACATATTATTCTATAAAACAATTCTGTAAAACAGTATTTTAGTACACGGACACGTAGTATTATTTTAATCAATACTATTTGTTGACTAAATGAATAAAAGAGAGGGTCTTA
This sequence comes from Balaenoptera acutorostrata, assembly GCF_949987535.1. Taxonomy (NCBI): domain Eukaryota; kingdom Metazoa; phylum Chordata; class Mammalia; order Artiodactyla; family Balaenopteridae; genus Balaenoptera; species Balaenoptera acutorostrata. The sequence goes on from NC_080064.1 coordinate 63,023,581, forward strand.
ACATAGTTTTAGTATCATTTCTTTTTTTGAGAAAAGAGAGCAAATTTAGGTAATTCGCTCATTGTCAAACAGTAAACGATTTTGCCAGGGTGGAAATTTAGATGCTTCCAAGACATGATGACTTATTGAGTATAAAATTTACACATTAAACTGAGTTTCAGTAAGTATTTTTATTTCTGTAGGTAATTAAGCTAAAATTACCCAAATTCTTTAGTTCTGATGTTATAACTTACTGTGAGGAATAAGTTTGACGTATCTAGAGGTATGAATAGAGAGCACACCTATTAAACCTTCTCTCAAATATCCATTCATTCATTCAACAAATATTTACTGCACACTTCGTATCAGATGCTTTTTTAACTGCCAGGGATACAGCAGCAAACAAATCAAACAAAATCCCTCCCCTTATGAGCTTATATACTACATCCAAAAGTAAACAAATAAATATATACAAATATAATACGTCAAGTGGTGATAAGCACTGGTCAGAAAAGTGTAATTTGATAAAGTGACCCTTGATTAGAAACCAGAAGGAAAGAAGCAAGCCATGGAGATGATTAGGGAAACAATGTTTCAAGAGTAACAGGTGCAAAGGTCTTGAGGCAAGAGCATGGTTAGCTAGGATGGCAAAAATCAGAGGCAGAGCAGTAGGAGATGAAATCAAATAAATTGCCGGCAGATTATACAGGCCCTTCTTAGGCATTTTAAGGTCTTTGGATCTTACATCTGATGAGAGGGAAAGTAATTAGAAGAGTCTGAGCAGAGGATTGACATTTTCTGACTTAGGCATTAAGAAAGGATTGTTCAACATTTTGCTACTGTGTTGAGAAATGATTGTTGGAGTGTCCCGGTAGAAAAGCTTAGCAGGGAGAGCAGTTAGGTAGCAGATACTGCAGGTTTTAGGCAAATGTAGACAAGTGCTGAAAGCTTTTGTCACATACATTCTACACAAAAATAGCAATAAATGCTTTTCTCTTGTTCTTCTATTTAATTAACAAGCATAAGTCTTTTGCTGCTCTTCCAAATAAGGCATATCTTCAGAATACTTTGCCCTATGATAAATGATAAAACTTTTCATCCCATGTATTTATTTATTAATAAAATATTTGGCTATGGACTGACAAAAAGAGAGTCAGCAAGACATGGTGCAAAAAATTATAAACTGCAGCCAAACATGCAGAAAACCAATCTCTTCCATTTCCTAGTTCTACGATATCAATAAATTAATGTACTCCTCTTGTCTTTGCTCTCTAAAACTATAAAACATGTATAATCCATTCTTAAATTTAATTAAAATAAATTTAATTGAAAGCTTATTATGTGCTAGGCCCTGTGATAGGTGTTGAGTGGATATGGGTAAACTCTGGCCCTTGCTCTGTAGAAGTCTAATGAGTGAGACTGGCATTAGATAAATATTCACACAAATAACTGTATAATTTAAAATTTAATAAATATAATTGAAAACACACAGAATGTCTTGTGAGAAGAAAACAAGGAAATACAATTAATGATAATATTAGTAACACACACTGAATACTTCATAGAGTACTGGTCTATAACTTTAGTGTTTCATGGATGGAATGAAGTATTTTAAATAATGATCAAAGAGGATCAAAGAGCTTGGTATAACTGGAGATGTTCTATCATTCTGAATCTGTTCTAACACACACACAAAAAAACTGAATAAATAAAAGTTCCTGATAAGTATCTCAGAAATGTTCATCTCCCCAAGGAAAGCATATGAGTTTGTTTATATAGCAATATGAAAATTTAGTGACTTTAAGCAATTTTTAAGGTATCTATGCATTCATAAAACATTTAATGAGCTTTTCTAAAAATATTCCTGATAATGTCTGTTAAAAAAATAAAATATCTTAACAAATATTGTTTTGTCTTAACAAATAATAATGTTAGGACAAAAAGAACCACAATGTAATTTCTATTTAGTATATATTTAATGCTTTTTTGTGTTAACATATTACTTTTATAGATTACTAAATAGCTACCTTTGAACATTGTTGAGAGATGAATGTGAGCATGGAATAGTAAATAATACTTAATATTTATACTGAAGTTTAAATTGGATTGAGTTTAAATAGGGAAAAAGAGAGAGGAGAAATGTAGGTCAGGCAGAGAAGCATAGGTTAAAAAAAAAAGAAGAAGATAAAAAAGAAAAAGAAAGAAATAATACACTATGTTTCCTAGAAAGAAGTCAGATTCATTTTGATATCTGATTCCTTTTCTTACAAATGCCCCAAATATTCCATTCAATACTTGGGAGATGTGCATTGATATCAGAGATGACAAAACTTGCTTTTTACTACTTGAGTCTGTTAATCTTATGTGTCAACTTGGCTGGGCTATGGCACCCAGTTGTTTGGTCAAAGACAGCCTAGATTTTGCTGTAAAAATACTTTTCAAGTGTAATTAACATTTAAAACAGTAGACTGAGTAAAGCAGATTACCCTCTGTAAAGTGGGTGGGCCTCATCCAATCAGTTGAAAGCACTCAGAACAAAGACTGAGGTTTCCCAAAGAAAGAATTCTCCTCAAGACTGCAACATTGGTGGGTAGATAGATCAATAGATAAATAGATACATTCACACAGGATATACACACATATACAGGATATATACATATATCCCATTGATTCCATTTCTCCAGAGAACTCAGACTAATACACTATCCTTGAATTGTAACTAATTACTTTTCTAATTAGTAAGAAGAAAATGATTTTAAGCCTTAACATATACATGCATATTTTGACAGTCAGAAAAAGAGAAATCATGGTTGTTAAAATAAATAATTGTTTGGTAATTTAACTGTTATTTTGTTTAATTTGGGACAGTGAAATACAAATCCGTACTTTCAGGTAATAAATAATCATATCTAAAAAAAATATGCAAAACAAGCCAGTGAAGACTATCTACTTTCTTATTTGCCATTGTGCCTAAAGACACAGCATATACAGCATAAAATATTATTTAATAATCTTGGAATCCTGTAATACCTTCATACATTAGAGAGCTTTAATAAGAGAATGATACATTTAACTGTGAAATTCCTTTCTTTTGTCCATTTTTATTAGAACTTTAGAATTAGTGATTATATGTACTCTTTTTGACATAATTAAAGTCTCAGCCACTGAAATACATTTAAAGTAATATGGAAACCAAGAAGAATGTGATTTTTCTGTGCCAGCAGCAATCCCAAATAGGGCCGTATCTATACAGACTAAACTGGTCACTCCCACTGGGAAATAGCAACCTCCAAATTATGGAGATGGCATTATTTTTCAAGATGATCTGTTCCATGTACTGCTACCCAGCATGCTATCCATAACTCTCCAGATAAATTTAAGGGACTGAAAGATTGATGAATTATTTTCTTGTAGGGAACCCCAGCAGAATTCACCAGAGAATTTCTTATGCCAATGTGAAGATCCTTTAGCAAAACAGAAAAAGTGTGGAAAGAGTAATGAGACATTAAAATCGACTCCTATTTACTAGAAATTCTCTCGTGAATGTACACAAGAAAGAGTAGCCTAGGACTATATTATACCTTGCAAGGTCATACTGTATCTTAAAAGGGGCATATTATGTATTGCTGACCACTGTATCTTCTGTTTATCAGTTTCACATTGATTTTTTAAGCAAGGGATTACTTTAAACAAAAGAGACTTTATGCATTATTCAGATCTTATTCTTCCTATGAATTACATGTCATAAAAATTAGATTAGCAACCTATTAATAGAAAATAATTGTAAAATATTTACTTTACAAAAATATATTTTCAAAAACAACACAAAATTAAAGACAAACAAAAACACACACTATTTTGTTTGAATGATTTAATTATAGTCTTACAATGAAACATTTTTCTCATAATATTTCTTCAAAACAATTTTCCTTTGTGCTAAAGGATACAGTCCAGGCAAACTTAGTAAATTTCTTCCTCAAAAAGATGATTGATCAGAAAAGAGAGTTTTATTTAGAAAAATTTTGTACATTATTTTGTATTTTTGCAGATATCATGATATTTTGGCTACAAATATTTGACTATATAAAAGCACATTTTCACATTAGCCATATTTTATTTGAATCTTCCCAAAGTGTTCATTTCTGAATGTTTACATAAAAATGCATACAATCTAACCTCTTAGGGGTTTGCCAGTGAATTTATTAAAAAATTCTGTTACCACTGTGGTCTTATGTCAAGGTCGTCTCAGGGCTCAAACACCACTTCAAACATTAGTGTACCAAGCCCTACCACCATGACTTGGATTTGATAAACTCCTCTCTCACTTAGAAATTCTAGAATGCTTATGTCTGTAACACATTTGTTGATTTCTTTTCTTCCATAACTAAGTTCTGTTACTTTACAATTCCTATGTAGAGTGGTAGAGTGTAGAGTGGACTCTATAGTTTATATATTAATTTATCTTTAAAAATTTTTTCAGAGAAGAGGCATGTTTGTGTGTGTGTGTCCGTGTGTGTGTGTGTGTGTGTGTGTGTGTGTGTGTGTGTGTGTGACAGAGAGAGAGAGAGAGGACAGTTTTAATACAGTGTTTCTTTAGGTGCTCCAAATTAATCAGGATGAGTGCTCATTTGAAGGTCTACAGATACAGCTCCCTAAAAGTAGTATATGATCTATACTATCCAGTATACAGATTTATAGATCTAACAGTATATGCTATAACCTCACACCATCCAGTTCAGACCTCTGATTATAAACGGTCATATTTAAGGCAAGGTGGCATTTTCTAAGATTAGAATGTAATTAAACTGCTAAGGGACAATGAATTGGTGATGCCTACTGAAGAGGGATACACATTTGCAGGTTGTTTTATTGTCGTTGTTGTGTTTGTTTGTTGTTTTAATTAAAGAACCCTTTTTACCTCAAGCAATAGTTTGACAAGTATAAATATTTACTATAGAGGTTTTATGTAGTTGGGTGCATTGGCTCATATAGGTCCAAAGATGTGGAGATTTTTCAAATTATCTGATGATGTAGCTGCCTGAATTCATTGGATAGTGTTTTTTATTTAAGATATGGGGCTATAATTCATCCATCATCTCTTATTGTTGACAAAGCATCTCTAATAGTAACATGTCATTCTCTCTCTTTTGAAAATTCTTGAAGAATTGAAAAGTTCATGTTAGGATGCTTTGGGTACTCTCTAGGAAATGCTTCCATCTCATTAGGCTAGATGCCCAGAAGTTTAAGCATGAAGTAATACAATGAATTTCAGATCAAGTCACAGAATCAGGATACTTTTATGGACTGACAATAAGCCTGAAGAGGGATTAAATAATAAATCAACACTCATCTTCACTTCCATACTTAATTCTTTCTGCCATATCTTGGGACACGGCCAAGTATGAATCTTTTCCAATCAACTACTTTTCTCTTCAACTAACAAGAGAGCATGGAGACATAGAAAAATAAGCCAGGAATAGGTGTATATAGGAAGTGCTCATACAGGAATAAGTAAGTGTTCATAAAGGAAGAGATAAATACTAGAACACTGTGTTGCCAGTAATGAAAATGAGGAATCGTAACAGATTTCAAAGTCATTCCTAATTAAATAGAGATAAGAAAAAGGTACAGGAAAAGCTTAAGCCAATACATATGTCTTTAATTGAAATCTATAGAAATATTATTTGGATATCAGGATATTGTCAACAGAGTCAATAATAATCCAAAAAAAAGCATAATGAATGTGTACCAAGTCCATGATATTGAAATGGAAATTTCACGAAATTGGGACTTGTCTTGGATATGTTGTTGGAAGAAACAGTAATCAGCAAAGAGAAACTTAGCTGAAGCTGAAATGCAAGATTAATTCAAAATGAAAACCTTGAAACATAGAATTTTTTAAATTCCATCATTTTACAGATGAAAAAGTGAAACCTGAAGTAGTTATAAATGCTTTTCCCAAGGCCAAAGGAATGAATTTCCCAAGGCAAAGTTAGACAACATTATCTAACAGAACCAAGACTAATCTATATTCTGTCCTTACCCAAATTCTACACATACCCCAGGGTCCACCTCAAATCTTACTTTGCTTCTAAGTTTCTATATCACATGTACTCCCTCTTCTCTCAATTTAAGTATCTGTATTGTCTTTATTACACATTTGATATGTACTGCACTGATAACTCTTCCATGGGTGTGTTTCTTACTGTTACAAATCAAATACTATTCTACTGGACAACATCTTTACAACTTTCCCTCAATACCTAGTAGAACTGTATGTATTTAGGAGGCACTCAAAGAATGCTTGCAGCCTGGATGAAATGAACGAAGGAGGAACACTGCTGCCTTTCAAGCCATCAAGTTAAAGTCCTGACAGCTTCTGTGTTTTCAAAAATGATACTTCGGCCTCCACTCAGGTATACAGCAAGAAACAGCATTTTATGCAACATACGGTTAAACATGTTACAATAGCCAGTAAAATGATACATTTTATATAAAGTACTTCATCTTTTTCTTTATATTAAACTATATTTTCTCTTTCTTTAAAAACTTCTTCATCTTTTTCTTTATATTAAACTATATTTTCTCTTTCTTTAAAAACTTATCTCTCTCATTTTACTTCTAGTGAATTTTCCCAGAAACTTCATAGCCATTCCTATTTTTTTCAGATAATCCCTTACAAGACTTATATATCTAAGTCTGTAAGTGTAGTTAAAATGCATATATTTCTTCCTATTTACATTTTAATATATTTTTATGTTTTTCGTGTTTTTTTCCCTCATTATCTACTTTAGGTTTTCAGTTTTCTCAAATGCTCAGGCAATCTTTCATTATGGCAGTCTGCCAATTCTACATACAGTTCATCACAGTTAGTATGCCCTCAAATGAAGCTGAAGCCTTATGAAAAATAAACCTATGATCAGGTCCATTTTTTTTTTACTAGATAAGTTAAATACTCCCCTTGTGTACAAGTTTAACATGCACACCATTATTAATATAATTTCATTTACTGTTGGAGTAACTGATTTCACTTACATGATTTGAATAAAATAATAGCATGAGTGTAATTCAGATCGAATTCATGAAAACCAATTATTTTATTTATTTGCAGCAAAATGAAATGATAGTTAAACAGCTGGCATATATTAGGTGTTGAAGAAATATTTATTTATTGAATGAATGAATAAATGAACAGATGTCCAGAATACAATTAAAAAATCAGGACACTAACTTAACTTACTCTGGGTATTAGTGTACTCTATTTCACATACGGTGCTTAAAATTTGCTCACTTAAGAATGTCTACTCTAATTTATCAAAAATACACATTAATTTTAAAACATTAAACTTTCATGGAAATCTAGTGAATATTATTTTTTCTGAAAATTAAATAATAGCTTAAAATTATATGAAGAGCAATCTGGAAGTCTGTATGTTGAATTTTATATGGTAATCGCACAATAACATGAACTGCAATAAACAGAGTTAAACTATTTGACCCACTCTTAAACAAATAATAGAAATTGGAATGCTATCACTGGGAAACATAAATTTTATAAAACAATGTATAGCATCTGTCTTGTTTACACCTAAACTATCACCAAAACATTAAGGCTTAGTAGCTTGTAGTCTAGGTTAACAATTGAGCATGCATTGCACATACTGAATAGATTTTCACCTTTCCCACTGAAGAGTGTTCACCAGATGATAATTAGTATCTGCTAAGGGCTCTTCAGACCAACATGATATTATCAAGAAATATCAGAAAAGTGTTGACACAATGCTCATCCAGCTGAAGATTCCAAACACGTCTGTTTTTACTGCCATTTACTGTAAATTTTAACTCTGCACCAGCTGGCCAGATCCTTTTCCTTTACCCCACCCTCAGCAGTGGAGAACAAGAATGTGCCTTTTGTTTGTTTATGTAATGTATCTAGTTTAAATGGATGAGGAGATAGAAAGTGCACATTTAAAGCTAAAACTGAATTATGAATTATAATTACTCTAATGATGTAACTTCAATACTTTATACATATCAAACATAATTTGTTTCCTAACATCTATTTCATTATTGCAGTTCACAGAAAGAAAAGAAATTCAGTGAGCTAAAATGCATGTAAAAACTAGAATATATATTCTGTGTGTAAACAAAAGTTTTAGTTTTATTTACTGTTTTAATCAAATTTTATTTATTTGATTAGAGAAATAATACAGTTTAACTATGAAATTTGAATCTATATTAAAGGATAAATAAAACAAAACTGGAACATGCATGTAAAATCTATGTGATGAAGCAGTTAACTAAATATATTCTAGAGTTATTTTGCCCACCAGGGACATTTGACAGTATGTGGGGACCTTTTTGATTGTTATAACTCAGGGGGTTGGGTGCTACTGGTATCCAGTGGATAGAGGTCTAGGATACTGCTAAACAACTTCAACATGCAGTACAGCTCCCACTACAAAGAATTAACCAGCCCAAAACATCAACAGTGCTAAGACTGCACAATTCAAGTGGTCTTTCAGAGGTATATGATGGCCATGTGGGTATGTTTGAACATTTGCTGACCCCCACCCCCAGGACCTTTGTTTTCATGAAGATTATCAGGAAGAAGTATAGCCCCAAAAGAAAAAAGAGATTAATTATACATAAATAAGCTGTAGGCATTTATGAAATAAAATTAGTTATTACCCTGAAGCCCACAGGGTATTATGACAAAATTATTATATGTACTATAAGTTTGTAATGAATGTGATACAAATATATAGAATGTAAGCACATAGTTATTTTGGAACTCTACCTTGAGAAAAAAAAGAGAATAATGAGTACTGAGCAAATAGCCTATAACTGGAAAATAATCTAACATATTAAATTCTAAAAGTACTAACATATTTTTTGGGCATTAAAATAAACCCTTCACTTTTTTAGTTTCATAAAAACAATAGATTAGGAGACAGGATATCTCCATTTTAGGTTGTTTACTTTATAGCTACATGACCTTGGTTATTTTATTTCTTTTACAATTCTCCCCACATTGAGCCTTTCTGAAGATCACAAGAAAGAATAAATTATGCAAGTTCTTTAAAAAGTATGTCTCAATATAAAACATGAAAATGTTTTTCTTCTGACTTCCAAGCTCTTTACTGTTATACTTTTTTGAATTGTTTGTGTTTTCCTGTTTTAAATCATGTGATCTAAACCATGACAAGACCACATATGTAAAAGGTTTATGACTAGGCCTAAGCAAACCAAAGTTTGCAGTGTAGGATATGTCAATATTTACCAAGTACATGAGATCAGCACTGGAAAATTATATTAAAGACAAAAAGCAATGAATAGTAATCAGTTCAATTCTATTTAATTCAATGCAGTAAACTTAATTAAGGCATTGCGCTAGGTGCTGAGAATACAACAGGGAAACAGCCAGCTTCCTGAAGAGATCGTTAACAGATGAGAATAAAGTAGGTATGAGTTTAGATAGCACCTAAGAGTTCTCTCCATACTACTATTTTCTCTCCTCTTCTCTTTTTATACATTGACATATATTTATTATTCGTTCCTCAAATCCATTTTTTCCTTTACACAGTCAAATTGTGACTGCTTGTGTAACTGAAGATATGCTTTATGGCTCTTCAAGGAATCAACTAAATCATGGTAGAGGATTCTAGTACTTAAAGACTATTTCTCAAAGCGAGAGGGAGAGTTTTATCTCATCTGTAATGAGAGGAGAAATTTTTACTATTTTATAATATTCCACAGCAACACAGAACAGTTTTCCAACATACAAACTTAGTATAGAAAGGAAGGTTATACATAGAAAGAATACATCTCATTACATTCTTCTAAAGGGTAAGTATTGTGTCTATTTAATGAACTCTTACAAGAGCATGAACATAGGTAAGCCTAATAAATGTTCATTGACAATAATAAGATACAAATAAAATTATTCTTGAATGTAGTTCCACCTTAGGCAAAATTGCAAAGCAGGTAACGTTTATGTTTTCTTAGAGCTCATCTCTTTCACTGTTCTTACTCTTCAGTTCTTTGTAGTAATTCTCTGGATTTTTACCTTGTGTCTTTTGTGTTTTTAGATTTCTTTCATTTTTCATTTGAGACTATTTTCTGAAATAATTAGCTAACTGTAAAGTTAAAACAATAATAATAATAGTAATAATAACAAAAACTTATCAATGGCTTACTATCCTTCACTGCCATGAAGTGCTTTATGTAAATTTCCTCTTTTATCCTCATAGAAATTCTGTGAAGTATAGATTAATCCCCACTTTATCGATAACATGGCTTTGAAATGTTAAGTGAACTGCCTGAATACACCACAACTAGGACGTAAATAAATGGCTATGGAAACACATAACTTTCTTACTACCATTTTACAGATTTGTTGTCATTTAAGTTCATAACCAGTGTGGAGATTAGTTTTGTGATTTTGGCACCTAACATGATGTGTTAAAGATATTCTAAGTTTGATCACTTTTTATAATAAAATTTAATAGGCAAACCTTCTAATGTATGTGTAAGTTACACAGAACACTGATTTGAAGGTACTTCTTAGAAAAAAAAAGAATCCAAGATAAAATGGTTTTGATAAAGCTACATATTCAGTAAAATGAATATTTAACATCATCATGTTAAATATTGAGAAGTCCTGCAATTTAAAAAATCTCCTAAAAATTAATTTTTCTGTCAACAAAACAGCAAATACCACTTCTGATTAAAGTTCCACACTGTCTTTCTTGTACCCCATAGTGCTCAAATTAAGATGATCAGACTTTCAGTTTCTTGTTCTTCAAAGTGGAATGAAAATTTAAAGACATTTGTGAAGCATTCTAAATATAGACTGCATCTAGATTTTAATTATTTTACTACAAATATGTTAGTTACTCTACCTACATCTATTCAAACATAATTATTTTTAACAATAGTCTTTATCAAGTATTTTCAAAAAATATTTCATATTTTAACTGACTCTGCTAACCTCAGAATTCAACTCACAGGAAGAAACTTCCACATACATATTAAAGAGAAGTTTACTGCCTGCTGAGGGCACCAGTTAGAATTTTTTAGAAGAAATAGAGTGTTGATTAAATACAGGTCACCTGAAAGAGCTTATTTTGTACTAATATTGTATAGATTAGCTTTCCCCATAACACCATTGGAGGAAGTGCTGATAAAGAGTGATCAAAGTCCTTTATTTTATTACTGGAAATTACCTATACAAATTGGATGTTTTATTTCTCCAAAAGGAATGTTTCATTTTTTTTATGTTTAAGTAGTTTGTTTTTGATTTTTTAACTAATAAGGGAAGGAAAATCTGTTGTTAAAGTAAAATATATGCTTAATAAAAACCACCTTAAATAATATATATTTTTTAAACTTGTGATGAATGTAAAATACCTAGTCAAAACAAAACAAAGTAAAAAGACGAAAAACAGACCCTGTAGAATTTAAAGTTCTCTTTACTTGAATAGTCTGTTCTATCTCTCTCAAACTACTGCTACGTAAGCACTACTTTCTGTAAAGAATTATCTCCCTCCAACTTCCTAACCCCAAATTAAGTGAGGTGGTTAAGATTATTTCTCCATTGTGCAACTGGCTAAAGAACCAGCATTTAGAGTTATTCATCATCTCCAGGTACTTTCTTCTTTTGGGGTGCAGAGTGAAGGGAAGAAGTCATCAAAGCAAAAAAGAAGAAAAATGACAATGACAAAAGAGAATGGCAATAGTGTAATAGTAGGAAAAGATTGTCATGTTCACTTCATTATTTTTTCCCTAATTTTCTTTTCTTCATGTGATTTCATTTCTTCTTAGAAGTTTCCATTATTTACTCAACACGTATTTTTTCAGTGGGAATTGGTAAAATGTGATGGAGAATAGATCAAAATAGGAAAAAGTGGTCCCTGGAAGTTACAGGTATCACTTAGTTATAACAGGTATATTCAATATGGAGGCCAAAGTGAAATGTTCTAGAGTCCCTTTAAATTAAACTCTATACCACTAAATGGTTTATGTCTATGTAATCAGTAATATGAAGAAAGTATATTAAACAAGAATTCAGACTGAGTTCCTGTCCAAGCTTTAATATTATCAGACATAATTATTATTCATAACCAATAAGAAGTCTTTAAGTATCTAAGCCTGTGTTTATTCATTTGTAAAATTGAAATTTTAAAACTTGTCCTGCTTCCCTCATAAGTATGTTGTGATATTTAAATAAGAAAACATATAAGTAATATTTTAATACACAATTATTATTTTGCAAGTATGAAATAAATATGTTTAAATTTTAATTCAAAATTTATAATATATATTTATAATCAAATTTGACTTCTACTTTAATGGAATTATTTAGTTTATTTTTAAATAACTAGAGACTCTAAATTGAAGGCTTTTGAATGTAGAAAAACTAATACTAACAATAATTAAATATATTTTAACAATAATGACATTTTTGTTTTTAGAAATCCATTATCCTAGAATGTCTTTTACTGTTTATTATTCAAAGTAAAATAATATACGGATACTAAATAATTTTATAGTAATATTTAAAATTCCTCAAACTTTAAGTTTTTTATAATATGTTATATTTTATATTTAAATTGAGAAATTATTTTTAATAACAGAAAATATAGCCCCTACTGACACCCATAAAATGTTTAATAATATATAGACTTTTTTGTTACTGGCAAAATTCATCATTTAAAATGCCAGTATTTTATTTCTTCTTAGAAAACTCTCTTCTTGGACATTAAAAAAAAATTGAAAAACTGTACCAAGGTCTAGTTTTTCTATATATGTAAAACCATTAGCAAGAATTTATTTTATATATTTGTTTTAAGAGTATTTACATTAAGTTAATACATTTATAGTTTATTATATAAACTACTATGCCAAGTAAATTTTAAGTATTCAATTTTCATTTCTTCATAAAACAGTTCAACTCTACATAATATACTATTTTATTTTTAATCAAAGTTGTATAACTATACCATTAGTACTAATTTATGTATACATTATATGTCAGATTATTTTTCTCTACGCTATATTAACTCTAAACTCCTGGACAATATTTTGCTTTAATTATGCATGACTAATGACAACTGTCTGCCTTTCTGACTACCAACCTATCTGCTAACACTAAATGAAAATAATTTAAAATAGATAATAAATTGACTCTTTTATTGAGAAGATAGTTTTTGTTAGTCTTTAATTTTATTAACTTTGTGGTTCTAAAGTCAATCAATTTCAATATTTCCATTTAATCTTAGAGTATATCAAACCTCCTCTTTTGAATTTTCTCTAAGAAAAATAACTGAGATGCAAATGCCACAATTTAATTTAACTATTAAGAATTAATTTTTAAATTACAGTATTCCTAATTCACTAGGAATAACAAGTCAGTGTTTAAGAGTAGGTCAAAGAAATGTAAAACAATCAATTGATAAACTATTTATTGAATGTTTCACTAAGTGTTTGGTAACATTTAATTACTAAATGAGAAAGGCATCAAAAACCAAAAGTTCTTTACCTTTAAAACCAAACTAAGGGATGGGGGATGGAGTCAAGATGGCAGTGTGGGACGACGACGAGTTAGCGTCTCCCCACAACTAGGGCACCTGCTGGCCGCTGGTGGGGAACCCTGACGCCCAAAGAGACAGGAGGAACCCCCAAGTGAACCGGTAGGACGTGGGGGGACTGAGGGTGGGAGTAGAAGTGGAGGCCAGACAGGATCAGCACCCCAGAGGCCAGTAAGATCAGGAGAGACAGGTGGGAGGGGCCCTCCAGAACCAGAGGAGCAGGAGAGGAGAGGAGGGTGTTTGCCCTGCCCATTTGAGCCCAGAAAGCCTGCTGGGCTCCCAGGTAAGGTCCCCCGCCCTCTGAGACCAGGGGTGGGGGGCACACCAGGGCCCCTTCTGTTCCATTGAGCCTAAGCCCCACCCCACACAGCCCCCAGGGCCTTTTCCAGCTGTCTGGGTCCTAAGCATAGGTCTCGCCCACCACTCAAACCTCACGCTTGCTTAGGCCCTGCCCTCCACAGCCAAAGCCTTCCCCCCCTTTTTTTCTTTTCTTTTTTTTTTTTCCTTTCCCTCCTCCTGTTTTTTACTATAATGGTACTGTTGTACCTTCCAGTGGTTGTTGATTCATCTATATTTTTATTTTTATATTCTTTCTAACATATCTATTAGTTTCCTAGTCTAATTTTATTTTTTAGTTTGTTATTGTTCTCCCCTTTTCTTTTTTGCCACTCCACGTGGCTTGCGGGATCTTGGTTCACGAGCCCGGGGTCAGGCCAAAGCTCCTGTGGTGGGAGTTCGGAGTCCAAACCACTGGACTAACAAAGAACCTCAGACCCCAGGGAATATTCATCCGAGTGAGGTCTCAGAGAAGTCCTCATCTCAGCACCAAGACCCAGCTCTACCCAACAGCCTACAAACTCCAGTGTTGGAAGCTTCAGGCCAAACAACCAGTAAGACAGGAACACAATCCCACTCATTAAAAAAAAAAAAAAAAAGAGAGAGAGAGGGCAAAAATATATGTCACAGATGAAGGAGCAAGGTAAAAACCTACAAGACCAAATAAATGAAGAGGAAATAGGCAAACTACCTGAAAAAGAATTCAGAGTAATGATAGTAAAGATGATCCAGAATCTCGGAAAAAGAATAGAGGCATGGATTGAGAAGATACAAGAAATGTTTAACAAAGATCTAGGAGAACTAAAGAACAAACAAACAGAGATGAACAACACAATAACTGAAATGAAAAATACACTAGAAGGAATCAATAACAGAATAACAGAGGCAGAAGAACAGATAAGTGAGCTGGAAGACAAAATAGTGGAAATAACTGCTGAGGAGCAGAATAAAGAAGAAAGAATGAAAAGAATTGAAGACAATTTCAGTGACCTCTGGGACAACATTAAATGTACCAACATTCGAATTATAGGGGTCCCAGAAGAAGAAGAGAAGAAGAAAGGGTCTGAGAAAATATTTGAAGAAATTATAGTCAAAAACTTCCCTAACATGGGAAAGGAAATAGTCATCCAAGTCCTGGAAGCACAGAGAGTCCAACACACCAAGACAAACATTAATCAAGCTAACAAAAATTAAATCCAAAGAAAAAAATATTAAAAGCAGAAAGAGAAAAAAACAAAACAAAACATACAAAGGAATCTCCATAAGGTTATCAGCTGATTTTTCAGCAGAAACTCTTCAGGTCAGAAGGGAGTGGCAGGATATACCTAAAGTGATGAAAGGGAAAAACCTACAACCAAGATTACTCTACCCAGCAAGGATCTCATTCAGATTTGATGGAGAAATTAAAACCTTTACAGACAAGCAAAAGCTAAGAGAATTCAGCACCACCAAATCAGCTTTACAACAAATGCTAAAGAAACTTCTCAAGGTGGGAAACACAAGAGAAGAAAAAGACACACAAAACAAACCCAAAACAATTAAGAAAATGGTAATAGGAACATACATATAGATAATGACCTTGAATGTAAATGGATTAAATGCTCCAACCAAAAGGCATAGACTGGCTGAATGGATACAAAAACAATACCCATATATATGCTGTCTAGAAGAGACCTACTTCAGACCTAGGGACACATACAGACTGAAGTGAAGGGATGGAAAAAAATATTCCATGCAAATGGAAATTAAAAGAAAGCTGGAGCAGCAGTACTCGTATCAGATAAAATACACTTTAAAATAAAGACTGGTATAAGAGATAAGGAAGGACACTACATAATGATCAAGGGATCAATCCAAGAAAAAGATATAACAATTATAATTGTTCATGCGCCCAACATAGGAGCACCTCAATACATAAGGCAAATGCTAACAACCATGAAAGAAGAAATTGACAGTAACACAATAAAAGTAGGGGACTTTAACACCCTACTTACACCAAAGGACAGATCAACCAAACAGAAAATAAATAAGGAAACACAAGCTTTAAACAACACAATAAACCAGATAGATTTAATTGATATTTATAGAACATTCCACCCAGAAGTGGCAGAATACACTTTCTTCTCAAGTGTACATGGAACATTCTCTAGAAGAGATCACATCTTGGGTCACAAATCAAGCCTTGGAAAATTTAAGAAAATTGAAATCGTATCAAGCTTCTTTTCTGACCACAACGCTATGAGATTGGAAAGCAATTATGGGAAAAAAACTGTAAAAAACACAAATACATGGAGGCTAAACAGTGCACCACTGGGGCTTCCCTTCTGGCGCAGTGGTTGAGAATCTGCCTGCTAATGCAGGGGACACGGCTTCGAGCCCTGGTCTGGGAAGATCCCACATGCCACGGAGCAACTAGGCCCGTGAGCCACAACTACTGAGCCTGCGCATCTGGAGCCTGTGCTCCGCGACAAGAGAGGCCACGATAGTGAGAGGCCTGTGCATGGCAATGAAGAGTGGCCCCACCTTGCCACAACTAGAGAAAGCCCTCGCACACAAACGAAGACCCAGCACAACAGTGCACTACTAAATAACCAAGAGATCACTGAAGAAATCAAAGAAATCAAAAAATACATAGAAACAAATGACAACAAAAACAGGATGACCCAAAACCTATGGGACGCAGCAAAAGCAGTTCTAAGAGGGAAGTTTATAGCAATTCAATCTCACCTCAAGAAACAAGAAAAATCTCAAATAAATAATCTAACCCTACACTTAAAACAACTAGAGAAAGAAGAACAAAGAATACCCAAAGTCAGTAGAAGGAAAGAAATCATAAAGATCAGAGCAGAAATAAATGAAATAGAAATGAAGAAAACAATAGCAAAGATCAATAAAACTAAATGCTGGTTCTTTGAGAAGATAAATGAAATTGATAAACGCTTAGCCAGACTCATCAAAAAAAAAAAAAGGGAGAGGACACAAATCAATAAAATTAGAAATGAAGAAGGAGAAACCACAACTGACACCACAGAAATACAAATGATTATAAGAGACTACTACAAACAACTATATGCCAATAAAATGGACAACCACATAGAAATGGACAAATTCTTAGCCATGGCAATCAGAGAAGAAAAAGAAATAAAAGGAATACAAATTGGAAAAGAAGAAGGAAAGCTGTCACTGTTTGCAGATAACATGATACTACACATAGAAAATCCTAAAGATGCCATCCGAAAACCACTAGAAGTAATCAATGAATTTGGTGAGGTTGCAGGATACAAAATTAATGCATAGAAATCTCTGACAATCCTATACACCAACAACGAAAAATCAGAAAGAGAAATTAAGGAAACAATCCCATTTACCATCGTAACTAAAAGAATAAAATACCTAGGAATAAACCTGCCTAAGGAAGCGAAAGACTTGTACTCAGAAAACTATAAAACACAGATGAAAGAAATCAAAGATGACATAAACAGATGGAGAAATATACCATGTTCTTGTATTGGAAGATACAATATTGTGAAAATGACTATACTACCCAAAGCAATCTACAGATTCAATGCAACCCCTTTCAAACTATGGCATTCTTCACAGAATTAGAATAAAAAATTTTACAGTTCGTATGGAAACACAAAAGACCCCGAATAGCAAAAGCAATCTTGAGAAAGAAAAATGGAGTTGGAGGAATCAGGCTCCCCAACTTTAAACTATCCCACAAACCTACAGTAATCAAGGCAGTATGGTACTGGCACAAAAACAGAAATATAGATCAATGGTACAGGATAGAATGCCCAGAGATAAACCCAAGCACCTATGGTCCCCTAATTTACAATAAAGGAGGCAAGAACATACAATGGAGAAAAGACAGCCTCTTCAACAAGTGGTGCTGGGAAAACTGGACAGCTACATGTAAAAGAATAAAATTAGAACACTCCCTAACACCATACACAAAAATAAACTCAAAATGGATTAAAGACCTAAGTGTAAGGCCAGGCACTAAAAAACTCTTAGAGGAAAAATTAGGCATAACACTTTTTGACATAAATCGCACAAAGATCTTTGTTGACCCATTTCTTAGGGTAATGAAAATAAACAAAAATAAACAAATGGGACCTAATTAAACTTAAAACCTTTAGCACAGCAAAGGAAACCATAAACAAGAGAAAATGACAACCCTCAGAATGGGAGAAAATATTTTCAAATGAAACAACAGACAAAAGATTAATCTCCAAAATATACAAACAGCTAATGGAACTCAATAGCAATAAAACAAACAATCCAGTTAAAAAATGGGTGGAAGACCTAAATAGACATTTCACCAAGGAAGATATACAGATGGCCAAGAGGCACATGAAAAGATGCTCAACATCACTAATTATTAGGAAAATGCAAATCAAAACTACAATGAGGTATCACCTCACACAGGTCAGAATGGCCATCATCAAAAAACCTAGCAACAATAAATGCTGGAGAGGGTGTGGTGAAAAGGGAACGCTCCTGCACTGTTGGTGGCAATGTAAACTGACACAACCTCTATGGAAAACAGTATGGAGGCTCCTTAAAAAACTAAAAATAGAACTACCATATGACCCAGCAATCCCACTACTGGGCATATACCCTGAGAAAACCATAATTCAAAAAGAGACATATACCACAATGTTCATTGCAGCACTATTTAAAATTGCCAGGACATGGAACCAACCTAAATGTCCATCAACAGATGAATGGATAAAGAAGATGTGGCACATATATACAATGGAATATTACTTAGACATAAAAGGAAACGAAACTGAGTTATTTGTAGTGAGGTGGATGGACCTAGAGTCTGTCATACAGAGTGAAGTAAGTCAGAAAGAGAAAAACAAATACCGTGTGCTAACACATATATGTGGAATAAAAAAAAAAAAATGGTACTGATGAACCTAGTTGCAGGGCAGTAATAAAGATGTAGACATAGAGAATGGACCTGAGGACACGGGGCGGGAGGGAGAAGCTGGGGCACTGTAAGAGTAGCATCAACATATATACTCCACCGAATGTAAAATATTTAGCTAGTGGGAAACAGCAGCATAGCACAGGGAGATCTGCTTGGTGCTTTGCGATGACCTAGAGGGGTGGGAGAGGGAGGATGGGAGGGAGGCTCAAGAGGGAGGGGATATGGGGACATATGTATGCATATGACTGATTCACTTTGGTGTACAACAGAAACTAACATGGTATTGTGAAGCAATTATACTCCAATAAAGATTTAAAAAAATAAAATAAGGGCTCTATTTCTTAAATCCTTAAGGCATGAAATATGAAGTATACCTATTAGGAACTTATTAGACATTTGAAAAGCCTCCAATGAGCTGCCTGCCTAATTTTATGAATTTAAAAATTATTTTCTTATTAGGCTACAGAAATCATAGGTATTATCTTCATTACCATAACACAATATTCATCACAATGCTACCACTCTGAAATGTATTTGAGTGGCCCCTTTAAGTTGTAACTTAATTCTTCCTCCCAACTTGTGATATCCTATTTATGATCCTCTACTCAAAAAAATTAGGGGGAAAAACACTACAGCACCATTCACTCTAGAATTCAAGTGATTTTGTTTAACCAAATACCAAAAATTCTTATTTTTAGGTAGTGTTACTTACAAAAATAATAACAACACACTGATTAATTCCTGAAATGATCTCTGGTGCAACTATTTCCCATCCATGTTATTGTATCATTATAATGTTATTGATATTAATATTTTCAGGAGTACGGCAGTAATATTTACAAGGCAAACATGTCCCCCTGTCTCATAAAATTTCTGGCAAGTGATCTGTATAACACTAAAATGAACACTAAGGAATGGAGATGTGGATACATATTCACCTCAACCTACTCCAAGAGGGACTTGTGTATAAAATATTAATTAACAGCAAACTATAATAAATTCACAAATTAAACATACATCTGTACCTCATAAATAGATACTTCACAAAGCAAACATGCAGAAGACTCTATTGTGAGAAACTAGTTTTTTGTAGATTCATTTACTTATTTCCACAAATATTTTTCTACTCACCAAGACGTTCAAGGTCCCAGGGGATACAAGGGCAATTAAGGTAACAATTCTTCCTTCTCAAGGCCTAGAGTTGGGTAGAGGTATCTTATAAAACATGTATATAAATAACTAAAATACAAGGAAGTAGCTGCTTCTGTTCACCAAACATATTTTGTTCAGTCCAGCAATAATGCAAGGTAATTATTTGGGTTTACAAAAGTGTGAAGTAAATAAATTTTTAAATATGTACATGTATGTATATATTTGTGTATATAAATTTGGGGATATATATACCCCCATGTGTTTAAATTTTTCTTTCACGTCTTAAATTCTGAGCAATTAATAAAGATTCCATGGAAAAAATTAGCATTGAGCTACATTTAGAAAATAAACAGAACTTGGAAATTACTGAAAAGCCATTTTGGAAAATCACCTGTTGAGAAGAAAGTTCCACAAAAGATGGGGCAATAGCAAGAAGACCTATATGAAATAAAGAATAATTAATGAAATAAGTCCCTAAAGTATCCTGCAGTGTATAGAAGTAAACATATTACCAGAGGATCTTGATTTTGGCTGCTGTCAGCTAATCCCCTAAACTATTAATGAAGGTCTATTGTTAATGATATTTATAAAAATCGTGGGCTTCCCTGGTGGCGTACTGGTTGAGAATCTGCCTGCCAATGCAGTGGACACGGGTTCGAGCCCTGGTCTGGGAGGATCCCGCATGCCGCGGAGCAACTGGGCCCGTGAGCCACAATTACTGAGCCTGCGCGTCTGGAGCCTGTGCTCCGCAACAAGAGAGGCCGCGACAGTGAGAGGCCCGCGCACCGCGATGAAGAGTGGCCCCCGCTCACCGCAACTAGAGAAAGCCCTCGCATAGAAACGAAGACCCAACACAGCAAAAATAAATAAATAATAAACTTATTTTAAAAAAAAATCGTTATAGCTAAAATTTATTGTTTATTTTGTACCATATGCAAACCTTATCTCATTTAATTCTCATAACCTATAGGTTGGATACTATCATTAACCCACTTTATAGAGAGGTAACTAATCTTAATCAGTTTCCTGATCCAAGTTTTTTTAATGATTCAAAGAAATATGATGCTTTTTTAAAAAGACCCCAACCTAAAAGCCTATGTATGTATAGGTAGCTGGAAGTAGAAAAATGATGAAGATATTGAAAGGTTTAGAAGGAATTTGAAAAAGCACAGTATTCTTGTATAGGAGAAGAGAGGTGAACAGAGATTTTAATGTAAATGAAGAAAATTAACAATAATTTACATTTTAGTGATTTCCCCATATAAAATCATGCAAATTGTATGCTACTTGAAGCCAGGTGATACAGAAAAGTTTAAATATTGTCTCCCAGAAATCAAGGATTATACATGTCAAATATGATGAGATTTTTTTTAGAATGCCCAGGAAGTCAGAAAATCAGCTCATCAATTATTGAAATTAGAGAGAAGTGTTATACTTTCTATTGGGAGTAGAAGGTCAAATTAATTCATAAAATGAAGTGGCTAAAGCATGGAAGTACTATTTCAATGAAGAATTATTGGCAGAATAATTTCAAATATTGTTTGCTCTGTTGATCAAACAGAGGAACAGGTGATATTACAAAGTGTTCCTTATAAATTACCCTTCCAACCAAGAAAAATGTTAATGTAAGTACATTGAGAAAAGTGTAGGATTTTAGAAGAAACATATAATGATGACAAGAAGGTTTAGATGCAAACAGAAGCAACTGTCAGGAAGAAAATACATTCTTCATGGAAATTCAGAATATGTCAAAAACTAACAACAAATTTAGGGGAAAATCCATGTACAAAAGTACTAAAGAGAGGACAGTACAAAGGCAAAGCATCTCAGATGAAGAAAAAAATGATTCCAAGAAATAGATGAATGATGTCATCATATGTTCAGATTAACTCTACTTTTTCAGGTACCACAGAGGTGCCTTGAAATAAAAGTAGGTGAGCCTCAGAAGATATTAGGTAACAAACAGAAACACAGGAAGCACAATATAACATGTAACAATTCCTTTAACTAGATAGTCCTGGCTGTAAATAACATCTGTAATATTAAAGGAAGGGTGGGAAAGAGAGAAAGAAAAGACACTGACACTGAGCACCAACTATGTGCTGAATACTGAATACTGTGAATACATTCACATGCATTATTAGTAGGATTTAGAAAAGTATAGGAGTAGCTATAAGTATTTCTATTTTACAGAGAAGAAAACTGAGTCTCATAAAACCCACATAACTTGCCTGTGACCACAGAGCTAATAGCTGGTGAAGTAAAAAGTCAAATATAAGTTTTCTACACAACACTGTTTAAAGACACAGGTTGAACTAGAACATAAATTCAATAGACGAGACCTTATCTCTTATATCACTGTATCTCAAACTCATAGAAAGTGTCTAGCATATGACAGGCACTCAATAAACATATATTGGGCTTCCCTGGTGGCTCAGTGGTTAAGAATCCGCCTGCCAACGCAGGGGACACGGGTTCGAGCCCTGGTCCGGGAAGATCCCACATGCTGCAGCGCAACTAAGCCTGTGCACCACAACTACTGAGCCCGTGCTCTAGAGCCCGCGAGCCACAGCTACTGAGCCCGCGTGTCACAACTACTGAACCCCGTGCGCCTAGAGCCCATGCTCTGCAACAAAAGCCACAGCAATAAGCCCACGCACCACAGCGAAGAGTAGCCCGCACTCTAGAGAAAAGCCACAGCTAGAGAAAAGCCCGCGTGCAGCAACGAAGACCCAATGCAGCCAAAAATAAATAAAATAAAATAAATAAATAAATTTTAAAATAAATAAATAAATATATGTTGAAAAATTGGTGAATGGATTCCTGAAAGAACATGTTTCTACAGAAAAAAAAACTACACAATGAATGGGAAAAATACAAAACAAATTCCTGAAAGACGAAAGGAAAATAAAAAATCAATTCAAGTATCTCAGAATTTAGTAAACATATTCTATACAAATAGCAAAATACAAAGTTCTTGAAGAATTTGCAATAGAAGTGAGTGACTATTATATAAGACAATGGCTGTTACAGTCTTTTGCAAAGTCAAAATAGATAACAATATACTGTAATGTGAAATTGATAAAATAAACAAAATAAAATGGAAAGGTGTAGGAATTCAGAGAGGGAAGAGTTAGAATTGGGTTATAGAGGGTTGAAAATGTTCTTGAATGATATGAGACAAAAACAGGACTTTATATTGGAAAAGCTTTGGGTAACCAAAGAACAAGTGGTCATGAAGTATACTCTCCTCTTGGGTGCACACATAAAATCTACAGAAAGTGAATATGTAAACACATTTAAGAAAATTCTTAAATTACACAGGATCAGATAAAAACAAGTTTTCGTTCAATTATGCTATAAAATCTACATACTCCTACCCACTATCAGAAAAAGGAAAACTGTCTAATTCTAATGTTTCACTTTATTGATTAACTGAAATTAAACATAAGACTCTTAACATATTACTGACATGTTTAATGAAATTGGAATCAAAGCATCTTTTATAGGTCCCTGAATTTTTTTTTTTTTTATCTTCCTATCTATTTTGGGAAATAACAGTGCTCAACACTCTAGGCTGCCTAACCCTTTTCAAAGGGGGGTTCTAATTCAACTTCATTCAGTTGTTCAGTTACACCAGAACTAGCATTCAAAAGATTAATTTGGGGACTTGGAATACAATAGTAAGTAATGGCTTCTTTTCCTTTCTGTTAAGGACTACAGTATACAAAAAGCTCCAAGAAATATTATGGCTTTAAAGAAGAAAAAATGAGCAAGGGCTTTGGAGACACATAGGCCTAGAATCAACCCCTGGTTATGCCATTAACAAGCTGTATTAAGGCTCAGAAAGATATTCATCTTCATCTTCTATGAGCTTGTTTCTCCACTTACAAAGGAGAAAAACTGCAGGTTGTTTCAAGGTTTTGAGGAAGTAACCAATGTATAATGCCTAACTATAAAGGACATTCAAAAGCTGTTCATTTTCTTTTCTTGTATTATCAGTAGCTTGTAATCATTAGGGATAAAATCATTTTGGGATGAGAGGGTTTCTTTTTTTTTCAGGATATTTATAGTTTTAAGAATTCACTATTTTCCAACTAGTAAATACTTATGACTATGTAATGACTTCTAAGTACTTACTCTCATTTAAAATAATTTCACATTTTTCATCAAATCCATGACATGTCTTCTTGATTTTTTTAATCATTATCAACTTAGTAACTAAAATGCAGCTTGTGCTTAATAATATTTAATAGTGTAGTAAGCAAAAATTTATCAATTATTTTGATCTTTTCTTAGGGAGAGATGCAAGATAATAAAGTCACGGAGCTTGGAATAAAAGTACCTAGATTTGAATTCTAGCTCAGCCACTACCTATTCCACATGGGGCAAGTTACATTACTTTTTCAAGCCTGAATTTACTTGGCTATAAAACTGGAAAAGCAATACCTCATTGCATATTGTTGTGAAAGTATGTCATATATAGTAGGTACTTAATATGTGTTAGTTGAATCTGAATCATGATGTTGATGGCTCCGTCATGATTATAAACTTAAATCATTCTGCTGTGCATTTGGCAAATGTTCAGTATTAGAGCAAGCATTCATATTTTCTGAGCTTCTACTGAATATACTGTCTATAGATAAAAATAGCAATATAGACAGAAAGTTCTTGCCCATACAGACTACTTCTGAACCGCACTGCCTTCAGCATAACATATAGATGCCTTAAGAAACCATAAGGGCATCTCTAGCCCTGAAAAATTATTTGCTACCTTATCCAGAATATATAGCCATTTTTAAAAATTTTAACCCTCTTATCGACAAGTCCAATGTTGTCACCAGTTATCACCTCTGCCATTCTAAACTCTGTCACAAATATTAATCTAACTCCTCCACTGCCATCTCATTGTACTTTTTAATTCCTCTTATTTCTTCTCTTCTGTCTCTTTTCATTTTTTTCTTCTGTCCTTGATGTTTCATGTGAACATCCAATTACAATGATCTCTTACTTCTGGTAAGTGAATCAAATCACCATCAGTTTGTTGAGAATAAAATTTGAGGTTTCACTGCTGCTACTGAGTTCTCTGGGTCTGCATCCTATTAGATAAAACCTCTTTTGGTGTGTTTCTACTTCCAGATTGGAGTCCTCTCACTTGCTTGTTGGGCTCAACAACAACAACAAATACAAGTATGCCCAATAAATAGAATCTTTAAAATATAAAATATAAAATGTCAAAATTTAGCTAAACTACTCTATGCTATTGCTGCCTGGGCATCCACTTTGTGTGACCAAGTGGGTGCCAAGTGGGCCAAAGGGACCTTGAACTGACACTAGCCTCTCCGGCCAGTGCATGTCCTAGATAAGGTGAGAAGACTAACAAGCAAATGTAAGTCCCCAACATCACTTCCCCAGCAGCCCCTGTGAGCAACATTCTCCTCTGTCTCCCACGTGTGCCTTCCCCTGTGCATCCCTTAGATCCCTCCTCTTTTTGGTTTGAATGGACCAGTCTGGCCTTAGCCAGGGAACCCAAAAGCACCCCATCCAGGAACCCTAATAAAGTCATGTGCCCCAGGTCCTGCCGCTCTCTCTGCAGGCATCCTGCCTTGGCCTCTCCGTGCAGCCCCTGGAGGTATGTCGTGTACTTCCTCCAAGCCCTGTGAGGAACAAACTTCTCTATTTCAATTTTCCCTGCAGTCTTCTGTTGAACCAAGGCTCAGCTCACCATTTGATATCACAAGGCTTTACTTAAGTGTTATTTTAACAACATCACAACAAAAATATATGTTCAATGAATATTATACAGTGGTTTCACAAATGATTGGTAAAATGATTTACATGGGGAGGAATATACCCATATCAGTAAGTAATGAATTTCAGACTGAGACTAGCAGAAGAAAAGCACATAAAATTATTAGCTAATATAAATGTAGTGCTTACTAAATGGCAGATGATATGTTAGCATTTTACATGCATTATCTCACATAATCCATGTCATTCTGCCAGGGGAGGTACAAAGTGAAGAAGGTAAGGCATTCGTTCAAGGTCACATAGCCAGTAAGTAGAGCAGTAGGTATTCACACTCTCTTCACTCCCATCCTAGACACCTCAAAGCATGACAGGTTTCAGTGCAACTAAACAATTACAATAGAAGATAAACTCTGTGTATAAGCAAAAGTAACTCTTTATACCTATTATTTCATATAAGTGATGTGTGAGCAAGAAAAATGATCAATGACATATGCTCAAGAAGACAGGGGAGCAGTTACACAAAGACTTATATATAATTTCTTTTTGTGAACATATTCCCCCAAATTTGCCCCTGATCCAACTGCAGGCCAAGGTAAAATGCTACTATCTATCTTTTAAAATAAACACAAATGGACTAGTAACATGGAAGGAAGACATATACTTGAGTGTAAAATACTTTTTCAGAACTTCAGTGTGTACGATGTATATCACTTCCTCATGGGAAGGATGTAGGCTTAAGATTATTCCAATTATTTAATGAATTATATGAAATAAGATTTATTCCTTTTTATTATAATTATTCCATGTAGTACAATATGGGCTGAATTTTATGTATCCCAGTGATCCAAAGTTTTAGATTTTGATTAGAAGTCACTCATATATCTTAACATACTTTCTTCCCGCCCTTTCTTCCTCTCTCCTTTCCTCCCTCTCTCCTTCAATTCCTTCATTCAACATTCAGATTTTTATTTTTAACAGCTATATTGGAGTATAATTGCTTTACAATGGTGTGTTAGTTTCTGCTTTATAACAAAGTGAATCAGCTATACATATACATATATCCCCTAGGGGCAGGACAGGAATAAAAACATTCAGATTTTGAGCACTAACAATGTGCCAGCAATATGTTAAGTAGTAGAGATACCATTTTCTATTTAGCTGATCAAGTACCAAGACATTAATTTGAAAATAGGTTATTTACAAATCAGATATATCTAAGTATGATCTTCTATAAGAAATATTATATCTATAACATTAGGGAAACTTTATGATCCCTTTGATTTATTCATTTAATATTCTGATACAAGAGTATGTGATGTTAGTGGAGAGACTATACAAACAATACTCTCCGCCTTCTGATTATAGCTCTTATGTTCACAGTATCTCTTAAATCCTTTTAATATCTCTAAATTTACTTTAGCTGCATGAGAGTAAAGGGGTTTCCTTTACTAGTGGGTAAGACAACAGAACACATTTTTTCCCATTGCCCTTTAAATCGTCAAAAATCTTTCAATACTTTATGGCAGTAGTTATAGTTTTAAATAAGCCCTATCTTATAGCTTCAGCATGGGCACTGGACCTGTGTCCAAACAACTTAGTGAAATTCAGTGAAGAACAATTTACTTCTGGACCAAAAAGGGTTATAAACATCTTCCTTAAATTGAACAAATTACCAGCTATCTGGAAAGTATAATGTATTGGCTTCTGTTCAAAAGAGCAACACTTAATGCTGGCAACACTGCCAAATTCCTCCTTTCCTATATTCCCCTTCTCCTAAAGAAAGTGATTAAAAGACCAAATTCCATGCCAGCTGGATGCTTAAGAGCATCAAAGGTCCTCTGTCAGGATTCAGAACTTGATATGGCTTAGAAACTACAATGCTAATAGATAACCTCCTCAACATTATAAATCAAAGCCACATGACCACATTAAAATTCCATCAGCTCGTATCAATACCCTGTGGTTTATAAAGTAACGTTGACCTACCTCTGAGAGATAGAATGATACAAAAGTTATGCTCTGGCTTGGGGAGTGTAACTACTTTTCACAATTGAGAGTTATTCATTCAAAGCAAATAGCCAATTCTCTCTACCTCTGTATCTTTATTGATTTTATTTAATTGAAACCTTAGAAGAAAGGAAGAGGAGGTTCCATGAGTTGAGGTAGAAACAGAAAAAATGTCAGAAGGTTACAACAGACATTTTGCAATTTCGAACTGTTCCTGTTATCTGCTGATTATAATTGCAAAGAGCAAAAGCCTACCTATATAATTTAAAATCTTAGATCTTCTTAAAACTATAAGTACATCTCAATAATCTTACAACTGTATCATTGCATTCCAAACATTTTCTGCTGAAACCCACAGTAAAAAAAAAAAAAAAAAAAAATCTAAAATCTTGACACAGTACACACACACAAACACACAAAATAAAAGTTTAATTAAATGATACTTACCTTTATTATGTAAAATGCTTTCTACCCTATTTTAGTACATTTTAGTTTTTAAAAAAATAGCTTTGGTATCCAGTACATTTTCTTCAAGACCCACTAGTAGATTGTGTCCTGAAATTTAAAGACACTGAATGATTCCAATGTGTGTGTCTCAACCCACTAGGACTTCTGCAGGAATTACTCAAGGCAGAGACCACTGATAAATGGATTTGATAAAAAGTACTTAATCACTATAAACACACAGATCTATCATAGTATTAAAGATATTACAAAATTATTAAATTTGAAACAATTAATAAACCAAGGAACAAATACATTTAATCCTTTGCTTATCCTTCAAAAAAATTCATTAATTTAAAATATAGTGGATGTTGGCCTGATATATGCAAGGTGCAATGTTAAAGCCCTAGAAATAGATGAACAACAGTCACAGAGCTTACAAACCCTTGTGTTTTGACAACCAAAATTAATACAGTAAAAAACAGAAAGTACTTTAACAAAATGTCAAAAAACTTCTTACTACTATTAAATTTCTCCAACATCTTGTAAATCATCGTATTTTTAGATACAGTGGACTAATTAAAATCCAATTTGATAATGATTATGCCCATGTAGAAAAATCCTAGATTTTACTCTCTAGTAGTTTGGGAAGTTTGTTTCCATTGGTGAACTTGAAACACATAAAATACCTGACAAAATAGCCTGTGGTCCAATTTAAAGTTTCCTCTACAAAAGCCAAAAGGCAGGTAATATGATGTTCCAAGGAAAAACGAAGCAATACATTTTATTTTCTCTTATACACAGAAAATGTCCATGACAATCTATAATGGATCAGCAAAACTTTGAGAAGAATGAGTTAAGTATGACTTCCTTCCCAACTCAGGAATCCTCTCTTGGGCATTCTTTAGAGATGGTCATTGCATTAATTATGGTTTTAAATTACCATCTTTCCTGCAAAAATGTGGAGAAAGTCACCAAAAGTAGGAGTTTATGGTGACTGCTTGTTTATATTGGAGCCAGACACCTACAAAATATCTTTGAGAAAGTATTTTGAAGAATGTAAGGGGAAGGTCACCACATCATCTAATACTCAGTTAAGCGGGAGAGTAAAAACAAACAATACTGACTAATAAAGCTTCCCTTAGCTCTTCCATGTTAGTGATGTGATGTCTATAATGTCTTAGTGTATGACATTTTGAATAGGATATGGTAGGAAAGTGATCTGATTTCTAATAAAAAGTTTTAAATGGCTTGAGAGACTAATTTCTACAGTGGTTATGTGTACTGTTATGATCATATACTTCATAAGAAACTGGAAACTTTGATTTGCTCTTCAGGTATTAAGCTACATAAAAGAAAGGCCTTTAATTCCTATTGATTTCAATAGTCAACACTGTAGGAATTAGTTCAGCATTTTGACCACATATCCACAAACAGAGTTTAGCCCTGGTTCTCTTTTGTTCAGCGGGGAAAAAAAAAAAAACAAAAAACAACGTATTATTGATTCTTGCCAATTTATATTCTTCAACTACTTTATTTTCCCATGCATAGCATCTTTATATTTTTTCTTCTGAAATTAATTATTCAATCATATATTTAACTAAATATTTATACAATTGGTTTCTCGTGCTCACCATAATCTGGGTGTGGACAATACCCCAAATATCCATTTTTCTTCTCTGTAATATGCCCCAGTGTTGTTATGGTTCTATGCCTACCTCCTTAAACAACTATTATATCCAGTGCTAGGAAGCAACATTTATGTTACCATGAGCAAAACTAATTCAACCCAATATATTTAAAATCACTGAAACTATTACTTTTCACCATGTATCAATCAGGGTTCTACCAGCAAAATGTAAACCATTCTGAATATTTAAAACAGAGGGAATTTAATGCAGGGAATTGATTGCAAAGAGGATGGAAAAGCTGAGAAGAAGAACACATGATGATAAGACAGCCCAACAGTTAGAACAGCAGGAAGCCACTGCTACTCTTAGGATGGAAGAACAAATGGGTGAGGCAGTATACAGAAGCCCAAGAGCCGTTTATCCAGTGGGAGATGGAGACACTGCTGAACACTGCCTAAAGCAATGAAGGAGGGGAGAAACACCTTGGCCTCTCACTCATCATATCCTCCCTTCTCCTAAAACTACCTTCCATGGGACAACCACAGCCTGAAGACAGCTGACGTGGACAACTGAGAAATGCAGCCTGGGGATTAGCTTCATCATCTATCTCCAATAGCACAGCATAGGAGAAGGATGAAGGTTGGATCTGATTAATCAGGCCCAGAACTGTCACATACAGGATGTGAACATTTCTCCAAACATTCCAAAAGTCCGGTATTTCAGAATTAACTTATCTCATGGAGCTATTTAATTGTAAATCCAATCTATTTAAAATAAGTAGTTCATTAACATGCTTGTGCTCAAAGACATACAACCACATGGGCTTATAGGATCTTCTAAACTAAAAAAATTGGACAAAAATAAATTTATCTAGAAAATTTAAAAATACTACGTTGTTCTTTAATATAATGAATGATTGTGTATTAATGTATCAAGTAATGTGTCATGCTAATAGAACAGCTCTGCAAATCACTACAGGTAACACTGTAGCATTTTATTCCATATTTTGGAGTGCATTTTTCCAAAATGACTCAGCATGACCATCTATTACCACTTCTCCTTTAAAGAAGGAAAAAAAAACTCAGCATTTTAAAAATATTTGTTCAATGATACTATTTAATAAGCATGTAGGTTTTTAAATAGTGCCTTAATGTTCTAAACTGAAAATGCCTATATAGTTGAACAGTACATTTGGAATATGGGATGCATCAATGTGTAGGGATGACTTAACAGATGAGTTTGAAGAGACTCACTGAAGAGACTCTTCAATGATATTCCAAAAGTACAGTATAATCGACTCTATTGCTATTGGTAATTCTGCATTCTCATACATAAATCATTTACCTTCTTGTATCCAATAGCATGCATTTTAAACCAAAACTAATTAACGTAACCAAAAGGCAAATGTATTGGACAAATAGGCTGAGAAGTAATAAATGCTTGTCATATCCATTTATAAATCTACTTGTAAAAGTTTTCTGACTTCAATGGAAATATCTTCTGCATAAATGTGCTCTGTGCTCTATGCTTGAAGCAAAAGTCTTCTGCCCTATTACAATATCATTATTAGGATCTCATATAACTTCCATTCAAATCTATTGCATTAAAATGACAAAGTTGTGTTCAACTTTGCTAAAGAAGATATCACATTCAAGAAAAGAATCTTCCTTCCTTCCTTTGATTAAAGCATGACAAGCAGAGAATAGGATATTCTGAATTCATATCAGGATGGCAGCTTAAAATGTACAAAATTCATAGATGAGTTGAAGTAGAAACAGATGAAAGAACTAGCTTAAAAATGACATGTCTTTTTAAAAACTGGGATGATATAAATGAGGCTATTCCTTGTATTATCTCCAAAGAATATTAAACATTTTTGGACATGTTAACATAACTGTATTTGTTAATAAGGTAAGAATAAAGTGACCGATTCACATTAAAGTAGCTGCAAAACTACAAAAAAAAAAAAAAAAAGTCATCTGAAATTAATGCATTGAGCCAGAGCAAATTATGTTCCCCTTGATTTTCTAGGTCTAGAAACACTGGGTCCTGAAGTATGACCAATGTGGTTCTAGCATCTCCTGTTCTTTGCTATGTCATCTCATGAAGCATTAACTCAGATCTTCCATGTACTTTAAAATGCAATTTGAAGACTAGAGAAAAAGTTAATTTCTCCATACACAAATTAACAAGTTCTGTTAAGCATAAAATAGCAATAAGTATTATATGTGGTAGCAATCTAATATCTAGTATCTCATAAGTTAATGAAAATATTGATTTGTATTGGTAGCAAATTACAATGTACTCTAGACATCCATGCATTCATTTAAAGTTTAGGTAAGGGAAGTACCAAAGTTACTGTATTGAATAGATGCATCATTAAATACTTTATCAAGAATGTCCAAATACCTCAAGTGAATCCTTCAGAGATTTATCAGTGAATATCATTATTAGAAATAATGGACATTTTGACATTTAATATATTGCTTCACTAACCTTAAGAGGCAAAGTTAAAATGATAAGAATGTTGAAATAATTAAATGGAACTTCATTATAAGTCCTCTAGTTAAGCCAAATAGAGAAGGTGATTTACAAAATGATAGATACAGTTAGTGGATCACAGAATGAATTCCCTTTTGTATGATAACACCACTTAAGGGAAGTTTTGCTTTTCTTGATTCTTTTCTCTAAAACAGACATTCTGGCATTTAGGAGATAAAAATGGATGATTTGACCTTTAAACTTCTGTTTCATTAACGTAACCACAAGCAACAGAGTCACTGACTGACACGTTTGCACTTTCAGGCCTTTAGCACTTAGTTATTTGATAACTTTTATGCCACTATTTGCTTTTTATTAGAGATACTTTGAGGAATGTGTTACATTAAAAATAAAGTATATTGTGTAAAGCTTAATAAATGATCTCATGTAATTCAGTAAAGTGTTCTCTTGAGTACTAGATTTCTGTGCTTTGACGTGAGGGTGTGTATGTATGAGGGAAGGTTTTGTTTTGTTTGTTTTGTTTTCTAATGAATTAGATAATTAGATCAAATACAATTCCAAGTATCCAAAGTGAAAACATAAACTATAACTCTGTGTCATTACCTTTGATGAAAAGTATGTCACCTGACTTACACTCAATTAGTCCTTAAGCTCTTCTGTACTGGTCTATGAACAGAGCAAATACCAGTTGCAGATGAGTCAAGAAAAATAACTGACACAATTTAACATTTTTTTTTAAGAGAAAGAGGATTTCTTATAAATATACATGTTAAAAGTGTTTAAAACCTGTGGGCAACGTAAAAAGATAAAAAGTAGGATACTCCCTGGAGAATTCTAGAATTACTGTAAGCAAATTACTCTGAGTAAAAAGTAATGCAGATTGGATTTGTTTCATATGACAAAAAAAAGATTCTGTTTATTTTAAAAAAACATTGTAATTGGTTAGAAACATTATTCAGAAGAGACAGAGGTTGTATTCTCTTTTAAAAGTTTAAAAGTCAAAAGTTCCCTAAACTAAGATATGACAAAACTCAGGATATGGCATATAAATGGATGAGGTACAGTGCACACAAGTAAACAAGGACTGCACCAAACCAACAAACCAGGAAGGATATTGGTGTCACTAGTTAGAGAAGCTTCACTATTGGAAGCAATGAGTGAACTAAACATAGGTCTCCTAGAGGCAGAACATGGGTTCAGTTATTTTAATTAACCATAGTGTTTATTAGATTGTTCATTAGAAACAAAACACCTAAGATATACCATTAAAAGACAAGCAGTCTATCAAATCCTTTAGATTGAAAGTGTTAATGCTCATTACAAATAGGCAATATGCTGCTACATATAGATTGCAACTCCAATGATAAGTGTTTGCAACCTCTAAAGATAGCGCTTCAACCTTACTGTTGTTTAAACTTCCAAAACAAACTTAATATAAAGAACATAAACAAGGGTTTAATTTATATCCTGTGTGTGACCAAAAGTTCATCTCTTTTACCAACAATGAAAGGTATTTTACTAAGTTATAACAAATCATTTGTTACTTTTGTATACATCCAGTGGCATTTTGCATTTACAGTAGAGATAGCATATATTATAAAAGCATGTTATTAATGTATATTAGAAACTACAATAGTATTCCAGATGAATTTGGACTCATAAGCATGTTTTAGAAGGTGTAAATCATTTACCACACCCAGATCCCAGATCATTAAATTTAAAATATATTGCATGACTCAAATAAAACATATCCCACTCTGTTTCACCTTAGACATGCCACGTATACTGATTTTGTGCAATCT